>NC_057794.1:319203429-319424506 GCF_018294505.1 Triticum aestivum | reverse complement strand
GGGACCTTTAGTACCGGTTCGTGGCACGAACCGGGACTAAAGGTCTCAACCCCATTAGTCCCGGTTCGTGCCTCAAACCGGGACTAAAGGTCTACTCTTTAGTCCCGGTTTGAGGCATGAACCGGGACTAATGGGCATCGCACCCTTTAGTCCCGGTTTGAGGCACAAATCGGGACTAAAGGGCACAGGTGAACCGGGACTAATGCCTTAGCCGCACGAACTGGGATAAATGCTCACATTAGTCCCGGTTCTGGATTGAACCGGGACTAATGGGCTAAACAGGCCTGGACGAAAGCCCTGTTTTCTACTAGTGCTAGGATGTCAAGGAGCATTTAGCAGCGGAGAAGCAAATCGCGGCCGCATGCGCGGATGAGGTCGCAATGGCTGCCATTCGTGCCGACCCCCAGATCTTGGAGGAGCACCTCGCCGTCGAGGACACCATCGATGCCTCGCGCGCCGACGCCACGATGCGGTTGACTGCTTTAAACAACAGTTCGTGGCGTTTTCTCGAGGCCATCGTCGGTGCCTTCGACGAAGACTACTAGGTGTGTTCTCAGCGTGCACGTGCTTACCTCATCTCAAGAGCCAGCATGTTGGTGCCCGGAGCGGCTCAGACAACTCACCACTACGGGAGGGCACCCACAATGTAGAGGCCTCGCCCTCTTCCATGTCCAAAGAGCCAATCGTCATCGATATCTCCGACAATGAATAGCTTGTCTTATTACCTCACTATAAGGACCCATGTTCAGTTTGCTAGCTACCGCCTTTCCTTAACAAATTCTAGTGAATTTTTCTATCTACTTTTACCATGCAATATTCTTCTCTAGCATATATGTTCTATATGTCGTGCAATGTGGTGTTCAGTTAATTGTTTGGTCCAATTCTACAAATGTGATGTTCAATTCTTCAGGGCGCAATTTTCCAAGTTGTCAAGCATGTTTGGTTTGGTTAATTGTCCGATATTATATTAGGAGTATGTTATATTGTGCAATGTGGTGCTCAGTTAACGTTTGGTTCATTTGTTATGGTGTTTAGTTAACTGCTTGGTTCAATTCTGCAATGCGATGTTCAATTGTTGTGGGCGCATTTTGTTATTGTATACCATGTGAGAAATAAATCGAATTTGGCTGTACTAAATACATGACAAACAAATACAATTGCTATATTTCCAAGTTGTTAAGCATGCTTGGTTTGGTTAACTGTCTGATCTTCTATTAGGAGTATGTTATATTGTGCAATGTGGTGCTCAGTTAACATTTGGTTCATTTGTTGTGGTGTTTAGTTAACTGATTGGTTCAATTCTGCAATGCGATGTTCAGTTGTTGTGACTGCATTCTGTTATTGTATACCATGTGAGAAATAAATCGAATTTGGCTATACTAAATACATGAGAAACAAATACAATTGCTATATTTCCAAGTTGTTAAGCATGCTTAGTTTGGTTAACTACCTGATCTTCTATTAGGAGTATGTTATATTGTGCAATGTGGTGCTCAGTTAACGTTTGGTTCATTTGTTGTGGTGTTTAGTTAACTGCTTGGTTCAATTCTGCAATGCGATGTTCAATTGTTGTGGCTGCATTCTGTTATTGTATACCATGTGAGGAATAAATCAAATTTGGCTGCACATAATACATGAGAAACATATACAAGTGCTTAATCATGCTTGGTTTGGATAAATGGGTTTTCCATGTGGCTTGAATTAATCTGATGAATCTGCAATGTGCTTATTTATCATCAACATATTTTATTGATAGCATGCGAACCCTTACTTAACTAGATGACTAACTACCTTATATGTGTTGCAGGGAAACAATGGGAAGAACTGAGGTTTACAAGATGGTACTAACTATTATACCTTGCCTTTTTTTATTCCTTTGCCCCATTTCCAATATAGAGAAGATATTTATGCACATCCTGGTTTTTAGGGGTCACTGATGATTACCTCTCAAACCACCTCTGTGGTCAGGAGGCGAGGAAAGTTTTCATACAACACCCACGGTTTAATATTGAAGTGTTCCTGAAGAGGTCGAAGGATGGACGGTCAATCATCCACAGGCACTAGCCTAAAGTTGCAAAGACCTTCAACATGAATGAAGGCTCAATATTAGCCTTCTGCTTCAGTAGTTTTCTAGATGAGATGCATCTGTCCATGTACCGTCTGTGATGCTAATTTTGAAAGGTTCTAGATGTTGCATGTGAAACTTGGTGCTGGTGCAGTTGTGTAATGGGGTAGCTGAGTGCTGAAGCTATATCATGTTGTACTTGGATGTATTTCAATTATGAAATCCTGCTTCCTTAATATGGAAATTAAATATATTATGTGCTTCATATGAATGTCGATTAGATTAGTAAATGCATTATTAATAATAGGGCAATTAGCCTGCTAATTGTCCAATTAGCCTGCTAATTGTCCAATTAGCCTGCTAATTGGGTTTTCCTATTGCGAACGGTTATTGAGAAAACACCGTGGGCGATTACCTCAGGCAACACCCATAGTTTCTAGGAATAAACCATGTTGGATCAATGAACAATCACACACGACATTCCCTTGAAAATTGTTTGCGTTATGCCACCTTGCACAAACGTTTTCCTTGGAGTGACTGTGTGGGATGTATATACGAATGAACAGGTTCAGCGAGGACTCACTGAGTGGGATGTACTTACGACCGGAAACGATTTCACCTGTATAATTGTATTTTTAGCACTACTGTACGTGTAACCGTATTTGGTCGCTCGCCGGTCGCACACGACCTCATTTTGCCGAGTGTGTGTGCCAGGAGGGCATATCCCTGACGTTTTCTAGGTCGTCTGGGAAGGACCCCCCTATCGCAGTCACTCACTAGGTGACGGTTCCAAACGCTGTCGCGGAAAGCGGTTAAAAACCATTTGTATAGCACCGACGTGTACCGGTGACATACTCAACCATCATATAGTCTTATATGATTGCGAACACTCACCAGATACACATGAGCAAAACGTTTCAACCAGACACATAGAAAGATAGGGCACTGGTACACGTTGGTGCTATACAAATGGTTTTTAACCCCTTTCCGCAATGGCATTTGGAACCGTCGTCAAGTGAGTGTGGGCAATAGGGGGGTCCTTCCCACACAACACATAAACCATCGGGGATAGGGAGCCAAGATGCATATACTGTACTCCTACTCATCTGTGCTCGCATTGCCATCGCAGTCGGTATTCTATGGTGCTACGTTTATGATGCGCGACCCATCACAAATGGTTCACTATTATAGAATGTGTATGATAAGCATAAAATCACACACATTCTCTTTTGCCAAACCGTATGCGATAACTAATTAAGAAGATTAGCTAATCATCGTATGAGTGTTGGATATGATTATGAAACGTCGGACCGTCGTAACATCGTCATACACACAACTATCACACATGCTTTTCTGTGGTGCAACACATACGATGCATACTTCATCGGAAACAGTTCATGGTTGCGAATCATGTACGGTAAGGCAACTATCACAAAAGTTTAGTTTGCCCGCACTGTTTGTGATATTGTCTAACATCACACACGCTTTGCAAACGGCAGCTGTGTGCATGCTTGCACACATTTCCTCTCTGTGAACCATGTCTGATTATGATGTATATCGCAAATGTTTGTGTTTTACCAACCATGTGTGCCGTAACTACCTGGAGAGCATAATTTCACCATAAATTAATTACTGCTATTTCGAATTGGACCGGATTTGAATTTGCATTTGAATGTATGCTATAGCTTTATTCATATCCATTAGGTTCAAACAACCAATGCATTATTTGATTGATAGGTACATATGTTCAAGAATTACATAAGAACCAAATAAAGAATGATGAACCACAGTTGTATACTTGTACCATTAAAGACAATAAAGAAAGAGGCTAAATACATTCTGGTTGCTGAACAAGGTGAAGCAGAATGCCCATATTGTGCCCTCCTCCATGCAGAAGGCACGCACGACTCTAGTACAACCCCTTGTGATGGCCGACCGCCCATCCTTCACGTCTTCATGAAAACATCTAGATAATCATCGTGTTCTGGTAGAAATACTTTAACCTTTGCATGCCCACCAATCATGTAGTTTGAGAGGTAATCTTGAGTAAACTGCTTTGGCAACCACTACAAAGGAAAAAAGATTCAGACATTGTCATCTAACACTACTCATTATGGGCAGTAAAAAGAAGGCCGTAGAGTTCTTACTTACCATCCTGCAGTTTCTTGTTGTCTTGGATAAAGTGTAAACAAATAGTTTAATTGCCATCTTTTGGCCCATTTTACTAACAATCTTCATCAGCTTCCTCACTTGATGCTACTTCATCGATATCTCATTGCCCCATACGTAGAAAGGGTTGAAGCGCGGATTTTTACCAATGACATATGTACCTAAAAGCACCAAGTTAATATTAGAAGCTAAACAACAATTGCACAATGATGTAGTACAACACTCTTTTATAATATCTTATATCATCCAATATACTCACATATTAGATGAATTAGCATCTTATATTATGGGCCGGAAGGAGTTTATTGCTTTCTTACAAATTATGGGTTGATTAAATGTTGTTATATCCATGGGTTAGAGTTAGTTTGAGCTAGTTCAGGCTCAAATATCCCTAAAGTATATCGAAACATGAGGGCTAGTTTGAGCTAGTTGCATCTAACCCACCCAAAAAAACTATCCAACCCAAGAGGTGCTAATTGGAGCTAGTTCTCCTAGTGCATTTATTGTCAATCTAACCCTGTCATCCAAACACCTCTTTGGATGGAGTTAGTTCAGGGTTAGTGATGAGCTAGAAACTAAATCTAACCTCTAGCTAAGTTGAGTATCCAAATAGGGATGTGTTGTTGTTGCTGCTGCTCTTCTACGTATATCTAGACATCATCAGAACATTAAGGTAACACTCTTCCTTGTTGTTATGTAGCCTAGGATTGCATATTTAGACATTAAGTACAGTGCATGTTGCCATGTAGCCTTAGATATATTACATATGGCCCTAGTTAACCTACCGATAAATGGGTTACAGATATATTCAGTTAAAAGTCTGATTCACCGATTAGTCCCTTATCTGCCGTTAGCCTATATGGTACCAGCTACCGATATCCGGAATAGTGAGTATATATAAGCCATGGGATGAAACTAACCTCGATGGAAAACAACAGTCGTTCCCAAAATTGTCCTGTGTAGGTACATCGAGAGGCATGTTAAGCAAAATAGGCTAAACATCAACGAAAATTATCCATGGCAGACAAAATAATCTCCAAAAGATAGCTTCAGTGTGCAGGTTTAGGCACGCTAGTAAAGCAAAACAAGTGGAAAGGTGTGTTAACTGCAACAGGCCTAACATTTAACAACAAGCAAACATAGTCATTCAAACTGGTATTGTGCGAGTCTAAGTACACTAGTTATTGTTAAATAAAAATGGAAAGGCATGTTAACTACAAGATGCGGTAACCAAATGTGGTCATTCATAGTGGTATTGTCGAAACTGGTATTGATGAAATTGAACTGCACAGTTCATACTTGCACATATAGAACATCACGTTGTGAATAACTGGAATAAACAAGGCATACTACGAACAACCAAAGATAGCATTTTAAACTGGACATATGCTAACTACAAACAACTGAACAATCAAAAAACTTTAAAAGAGGCATATGCTAGCTACAATAGGCTTAACGGCAAGCAAATATATGCATCCCTATCGGTATGTTTAAAACTGGATTGATGAAATGTACTGCACAGTAAATAATTGCACATATAGAGCATCACATTGTGAACAACTGAAATAAACAAGGCATACTGCAAACAACCAAATATAGCAATTAAAACTGGACATATTCTCACTACACTACAAAAGGGACTCCACAAAACAAATCATGGGTTTCCCCCTGTGAAGAGGCACGTCAAAACAAATCATGGGTTTCCTCACTTTTCACAGATGGGCTCGTTCCCATGGGAAGAGCACAGACCCTGGATGCGCTCCATGTAGTCGCAGATGGGCTCCTTCCCCTTGGAAGAGAACGACCGTAGGGTGCCCTCCCTCATGTCGCAGACGGGCTCTTTCCACTTGGAAGTGCAGATGGGCTCTTTCCCCTTAGGAGAGTCGGAGAGGGTGCCCTCCTCATGGTCATCGTCGATGAGGTCTAACTTGGAAGGTGTGGATCCCAAGCCAGTGTCGCATAACATGTCCTTCAAAAATGACAAAAGGGGCTCGATGGCGATGTAGGATGGAAAATTCTTGGCAGCGAGCCAAAGGAGGTCAGCGGCAGTGCCATGGATGAGATCAATGACGGTTGAAACTGGGGGGTTGGGGGTGGGCCACTTAACCTGTGACATAGCCCGCCATAGTCCGTCGTTGTCGATGACCTCGATATCATAGCCGGCGTTCGTGACATACCCACATACTCTAGCCCGCCGATTGAGTGCTTGCGGCCAGTAATGGTCGTCAGCTTCCTCGGCGACGTCGGGAGAAGAGATCACGATACACCTCTTTTGGGCCAGTCGCTCCTCAAGCTCGACGGGAAGCGTGGCCGGGCTTTGGTTGTGACGCTCTGGAGTGGGGGATGGGGATGTGGATATGTGGGAAAGAGGGCGTTCGGTAGGAGTCATCTAAGAAACTTAGGGCGGCCTGGGTATGGAGATCGGTGGGTAAGCTGCACGGGCAAACCGGCAGATGTTGACAATGGAGGCCTTGCGGCGGCGGCAGCGGGGACCTCGCTAGGGTTTCTAGCAAGGGAGGGTGTGTGTGTGCGCACAGGCCCTAGGAGGTTTTGGTGCGTGTGTGTGTGGAAGGGGGGGACAGGGGGTGTGTTTGAGGAAGTCACGCAGGTACTAAATTTTTTACTACGCGAGAGTCAAACGCGGGAGTGAAATGCCGGGGCTATTGAAAATTTTGATGATGGTGCATCGCACACGGTCCGGAGATAACAACCGTGTGTGATGAAACATAAAAACCCTCGAGGCGGGCAGATATTTTCGAGAGATGCAGGCGGGTTTGGGAACAAGAAACATCACACACGGTCGAAACACAATAACTGTGTGTTATCAAACAAAAAAAGCTGCAGGCGGGTAGATATTTTCGAGAGGGGAAGCCTCATGGAGCCCAATGTACTGTGCAGATGTGTGCGTGATAGGGGCATCGGCGTGGCACATGGTTAGTTTGAGTGAACCGTGTTTGTTGCGTCATCCGGCTTGTCTAATGTTCATAAATTTGGCAAAAAATGACGTGGGAGAGGGTCAGAACAAGAACACGCTTGCATGTGGACCAAGTTTATATATGAAAAGTGTGGTTTGATGTTCTTATACCAAATGCAACTTTAATGTGGCACCTATCTCGCAAAGCGCACGGTATTGCTTACCCCCATCCTCGTGTCGGCACGAAGGGAATCCTATGCTATGAATGCATGCCCCCAACCGATGTTCACCTAGCAAAGCGTGTAGTAGCTAGCAGCCCCCCTTGTGTCGGCATGAAGGGAATCCTAAGATATGAATGCATGGCCCCCAACCGAGGTTCACCTAGCAAAGTGCGAAGTAGCAGCTCCCCCGACACTTCCAGTCGGCGGGCCAGAGAGGCATCTCACCAAGATGGATCGTAAAACGGACCAAGAATAATCCACCTTGGTCGTACAACCTCTCTCTTGTTGTTGGTCAAAGTGATGGCCATCCATGCGACACCGGAGATGGGCTAGCTGGCCAGTAATCACGCAAGTAGCTAGTCCCCGAAGACAACCACTGCATGTGTGTGTGGCCCAAACATATGTATGAGAGGTGTGTTTTTGAATACACAATGGAACAACTTTGATGTGGCACCGTGATTTCAAACTAGAAATCCCCACACCGAGTGAGGGTTAGGTTGACAATGCATATGTATGTTACACCACACTTCAAGCTGACGACGGGGATTCATGCATGCATGCGTGCATAGCATATGCGCTCAAACTTAATTAGGTCTGAATCTCACCATGACCAATACTACGATAACATGAACCAAAGGAAGAATCCGCCATGGTAACCAATCTTGTTGTCGGTCAAGGTGATCATGGATGTCCACGCGGGCCCATTAATATATAGGCTTGTCGCAGATAACCACGCGAGGGAGTGTGCCGTTCAAAGACAACCACTACATGCATATGTATGGAGGTGATGCGTGCATGGATGTTTGAATACCATTTCACAACATTGTTGTGGCGCGTGCATCGAAAATCGTCCAGTCCCCACACAGAGCGAGATCGGTTCATGACGTGTCATTGTACTAGCCACTTCGACTCGATGGGAGGGATTCATGCGTACACATGCATGTGTGTGTGCTCAAATTGTATCATGTCATCCCAGAGCATGACCTATATATACAGTTACAAGCAAAAAATCCCCTCCTATGTCAAATTAACCTCTCTCGTTGTAAGGCAAAAAGTAGTGATGGACCAAGCGGACCCACAGATGGAAAGCATCGATATCGCTGATAACTGCTTAAGTGGGTGCGGGAGGACAACCACCATCGCTTTGCATGTGGTCCAAACAGATGTTGAATACCCAAAATACACAACTTTGATGTGCCACATGCCTCAAAAACCGTAAACCCCCCACACAGAGCGAGGTTCATGAAGCGCAATACATAGATGGACCCCTTCCCCCTCTTCGACGCATACTATATGCTTGTATCGTAATATAACCCAAAAAGAATCCTCCTCGATGATGAAATTAATTAACCTCTCCCGATGTAGGGCAAAGTGATGCATGCATCGACGATGGCCTCGTGGGCCCATAGATGGAAGCGTCACACGTGAGTGTCCTAGCTAGGATAACCACCGCCTGCATTCATGTGGGCCAAAGAGGTGTCGTGTCATGTTTGAATAGCCAATTTTACAACTTTGATGTGGCACGTGCCTCGAGAACCAAAAGGTCTCGACACTGAGTGAGGTGTACTTGTTCATGGACGCGTACATATAGTATATATGCTAGCCCCCTCCCACCTCTTTGCCACATACTATATACCACCATAACACAAACAAAAAAGATTCTACCTTGCTAGTCAAATTAACCTCACTGCTGGCTGTTCATCAAAGTGATGGACAACGACCTCACGGGCCCACAGAAAGCGTCACACATGAGTATCGAGTGTCGTGTTGGACAACCATCAACTGCATGTGGCCAAAACATGTATGTATGAAAGGGTTGTGTAATGTTTTAAGTAACAAATTCATGATTCTAATGTGGCACCTGCCTAACAAAACGGCCAATCCACATGGTGGCTCACAACTCGTACTGTACTGCGAGCCACCCGCCACCCCCAGACGCATACACCCACACACACACCATGAATCCACCGCAACTACAATGCATGTTAAATTATCCCGCGGTGAACATATGTTACCAAAGGAGGGACATTTTAAAAAAAAAGAGATCATTAAGACATTTTAGTACATTAATTGATCGATTTTCTATGAGTATAATGTGCAAAAATCAAATTTGAGCTACATGCACACGTGACAGTGCACGTAAATGGATTGCAAAAACACATGTGTCTCAATGGGTGCATGTTTACTCCCTGTGCAAGAAATTTCAAACATTGAGAATCTTGATTTTTAAATTCTAGTACATTCAAAACTTATTTGAAGTTCATGAAACTTATCGTGTTATCATATGGACACCAATACAAAGTGGCATTGTACCTTTTTTGTCAAATTTGAGACCAGTTTTGATGTAATCTTCACTACAAAAAAATACACTGCCGTGATGATATGTGTTTGTCATATTAGGTCACTTTTTTCTCATGCATGTACATCCATGATGATTTTATGATAGAACCAAGATAGTCATACCTGTGCTGTCGTAGAAGTGTTCTATGACATTACCAAAATTATCATCACGGAAGTGTCTACTTTCATGATGATAATCGCGTGTCACAGAACTGGTTTCATCAAGGGTGACCGACACGTGGCATCCACCGTAACGGGTCGCCGTTAAGCTATCACGTCTGGTTTTGGATCCGATAACCCGTTAACAGCCCGGACCAATGGGGATTTTCCACATGTAAAATTTTGATTGGCTAGAGGAAACACGTGTCAGCTCGTCAGTGGGTCAGATAGGTGCCTATGATATGTCGACACGTGCGATGGTCCACCACTGGCCCATTTAGCTTACAAAGGCCGGCCCGTTTGACTTGGTCAAAAGTTAGCAAGCTGGCCCATGAAAAGCCTGTTAACGGTCTCTTCGCAAATAGCCCATTTTACAGCCTGGTAACTCACGACCCGTTAGGGCCTACCCGAAATCGACCCAACAACATCATGTGGGCCGTCGAATATAACACCAGCTCATTTCACTTTCAGCCCATGTATGACCCACGATGTCTTTTGGCCCATATGAGGCCTTTCGTATCTTTAGGCCCTTTAGAGGCCCACGGTGACACTAGCCCATATTTCTTTGTACCCATTAACGGCCCATGATTCACATGGGCCATTTCTAGCCCGTGTTAGCTTTCGGCCTACTGACGGCCCGTACGTTCATGTGCTCCTTGCCGGCCCTCGATTACTTCCGGCCTGTTACTGGCATGTTCCCCTAATGGGCCAAATTCTGCCCATGGCAAGAGTCGGCCCGTTTGTGGCCTGTTAACCCGTTGCGCCATTTCCATACTGTCCTATATTTTGGCCCATTAACGACCCATTATGCCTGTGAAAGAATTAAGCCTTTGCTATTCTCTGGATTGTTAACGACCCGTTACCATGCTGGGCCGATACCAATTATGCCCGTTTACGACCCATGTAGACCCATTTATCCGACACCCCGAGGCCCACCGATTCTACGGCCCTGTTGGAGGCCCATTTATCGACGGCCCGTAGGAGGCCCATGGATCCTATGGCCTATAGCAGGGTCAAGGTTACCACGGTCCGTATATGGCCCATGCTTGTTGCGACCACTAGCAAACCAGGGAAAAAGAAGACTAGGAAATAAATAAGCCCGAAACTAAGGCTAAGCTATAAGGCGATTGCCTAGATTACATCCACTGGGCATCAAAGATTGCCACCAGTGCAAATATAGTGAACACCCTACACTATACAAAAATGGCTTGTTGTTTTCTTCAGCCGATGGATGCACGTTAAGAACAAATTTTGTATCGCAACAAAATAAATTAAATCTGTAAACAAAAGGAAGGTTGGCATAAAAGTTAACAGTCTGGCAGATAAATGCGCCACCAGAAGTTTAGAAGCTCAGTTCATTCGACCTGACTGTTATGTTTTCATGTTGTATTGTCTGATGGAGCACCATAACCTTCGCCTTCATTTATCCTAGGCTCTTGAACAACATAGAAAATGTCTGATAGTCTGGATTCAAAACCATGCATATCTTGACAACATCGAACAATGTCTATCCTTGTTTCACAAAGGTTCTCTGTTAGGGAATGAACTTGTGTCTGGAGCACAGATATACCATTGTTTTGATCATGAGACAGTTTGGACGATATTGCCTTAACAACCAACCCAGTATTACGCAGGAATGTGCTTTTTGGCACTGCAAGTGGACAGGTTCTGACCCACTGCAGCAAGAGCTGACATTGCGGTTATAGTTGCTTCGCCACCATGAAAAGGTGGCGGTTCCACCATTTTTCCATAGCTTGCTGAAAAGTTGAGTTTTTACATTAGTAGTTGTCGGATGTGGGGTTCCGGCAAACCCTTAAGGTTCGAACACTGGGGTGCATGCGAAGTCTTTCCCTCCTACCAATCTACGCCCTAGCTCGCTAAGATCTCGCGGACGAACTCAACAAACTCGCAACACGGAAAGACACGAGATTTATACTGGTTCAGGCCACCATTGTGGTGTAATACCCTACTCCAGTGTGGTGGTGGTGGTGGATTGCCTCTTGGGCTGATGATGAACAGTACAAGTGGAAGAACAACCTCCTGAGGTTGAGGTGCTCTTGTGCTTGGCTAACTTGTGCGGGTGAGAGTGATCTCCCTCCTCTCTATGGTGGTGGCTAGCTCTACTTATATAGGCCCTGGTCCTCTTCCCAAATATTGAGCAGGAAGGGAGCCAACAACGACGGGCAAATTCGAAGGGGGACAACTAGTACAAGTTATCCTGACAAAAGTGGTCTTCGCCTGCGAAAGTCTCTGGTGGTGACGCCGTCTTGGGCTCCACGATGACCTCCGTCTTGCCGTCCTTCTGGTCTTGGTCTCGTTGCACCGTTATTGAAACCTTTGCCTAATGCCTTGATACTCTTCGCCTGCGCCTGCTTCCTTAGAACCAAAGAGGAAACAAGGACGCTGCGCGCGCTGGCGCCCGCCTGGCGCCGATCGTCATGGCTCACGTCATGAGAGCCTCGTGAGGTTTGCCCCGCCTTGATATCTCCGCTCTTCGTGAGCCTGCCTGACTAGGCCACTCCTGAGGAGGTCTTGCATCGTCCGCCTCGCGAGGCTTGGCCCCTCTCGAGGGTCTTGGATGCCTTGTTGGTGAAGATGGGCCGTACGGCCTGCTGGCTTAGCCACGCCGTGGGCCGCAGGCAGGCAAGTCTAGGGACCCCCTTTCCCAGAACGCCGACAGTAGCCCCCGGGCCCAAGGTGCGGTCGGGCTCGGCTTCGCGGCGAAGCCAAGAGTCAAGCACAGAGCATCGCGAGCCCCAAAAGCATGCAACCTCGGTTGATGCATGGCGGTTGATGGGACGTGGGCGTCTCCGCTTCCCCACGTTGCCCTTGAATCTGCCTGGCTATGCGGCCCCCGCCTCTCACACAGTTATTCTTCCTTCGCCCATGCCTGGCTCTTCCAATCTACCTGCTTCCTCGAGGCCCTGCTCTAGCCTCCCAATCTGACTTGCGCTCTGCCTGCTTCCTCGCCAGGGCACTGAAACAAGCTGAAAAGGGGAAGAAACCTGTGTCTTTGCCAACTGCGCCTCCGTCCTTTGAGCCGGCGCTCGGCCGGCCTCGGGTGCTCAACGATGTGGCCATGGACAAGGTGCGCCCCATGCTTGCCTCCAGTTTCACGAGTGGGAACAGTCGGTGGCTTGGCCCGCGTCTTGCGCTCGCATGGCTCGAGCAGCCACTGAGGTTCCGATCTTCATAGAGGCCCTCTGGACTGGCCTGATTCCTCCCTTCTCCGCCTTCTTCAACGCGGTGCTCGAGCATTACTAGTTCCACATGCTCCATCTCGACCCTTAATTTGTCACCCTTCTTGCCGTCTTCGCCTTCTTGTGCAAGGCCATGGTGGGCATCACTCCTTCCGTGGCCCTCCTCCGCCATTTCTTCTTGTTGCATCTGACCGGTCCCCGGCAGAGCTTGGGGTGCGTGGGCTTCCAAGCTGTGGCCGTGATAGCAGGTGCGGGGATCGACTTCGAGCTTCCTTCGTCTACAAGCGACTTCCGTATACGATGGGTGTTTGTTGACGTCGGCGTGCTGAACCCTCTGCTCCAAGTTCCGGCGGGGCCTGCTGTTCCAAACTCCGGCTGGCGCCATCAGAAGCTCACAAGCCCCCGCCTTGCCCATGTCTAGGCCTGGCTGAGGTGGTTGAAGGACCTCGGCGTGACTGCGCCCATGGTGGTGAAGGAGTTCGTCAGGCCTCGAGTCACTCCACTTCAGCGCTACTCCCGCCCGTTGTGGGACTTGCTCTGTAGCCAGGACAAAATTAGGTTTTAGGAGAAGGGGCTTCCCCTTGCGACGCGGCAAACGGTGCTCATGGTCCTATCGGATGTCCCTCTGCCGGATGAGATGCCCAAGAACAGCTGCCTGTTGTACCGCTGCGAGAACAAATCCGCATTTGCCGCGAGCATGCCTTCCTTTGATGAGTGGGGGCTGCGCCCAATTGGCTTGGTGGGGTCCCGTGAGAACCCCGTCGTCGTGGTTCCCATCCTCGCCGCCGGTGCCGAGATCGCCCCAGGTGACGGCGCGGGAGAGCGAGCTCCGACGGGGGCCGGTGGCTCGAGTGCTGAGGATCACATGCCGAGTGATGATCCTGGGGCGCCGTCCTTGGGGGCCTGCGATCCCCCTCCTGAGGCATCGGTCGCTGAGGAGACGCGGCATGCGGCTCCCGAGGCCGAGGATCTAGGAGCCTTGGGAGGTTGTCGTGAGATGGCGCCCGACTGTTTGCCACAACCAGGCACCCCTGAAGCCATCCCTCTCAGTTCTTCTTCGGCCCCACCGCGCACTGGCCGTCACGTCTAGCGCTTCGGTCGTCTTTGTGTGGACTTCGAGGAGCTCCGTAAGAGGAAGGGATCCCGCAGCGGCAGCAATATCTTCGGGCCATTGAAGCGACGAAAGTACATCGCCATTGAAGCATAAGCATCTTAATGCCGTGGCTTCTTGCGTGTGGTCTTCTTATCCTGACGTGTGTCCTTCAGGGCTCCTTCTGTTGAAGATGTTGTGTCTTCCGAGAAGCGGCCTCATCCTTCATCAACTCCCCCGTCGGCCTTGAGAGTTCCTGGTCTGCCTGCCGCCCCTGGAGCAGGGTCAGTTGGGGGAGCATCCCCGCCTTCGTGGCGTGCCAAGCGAGTGGCTTGGCCACCCCTCCCACACGGTCTGTCGTGGAACTTGGCGGGCGTGCCCAAGACTCCTTCGCTCATGAACAGCAGTTGGTTGGCTTCGATTTTCGGTTCCTCTTCAAGCAGAGAGCCCCGATCGGCTCGGGCTCCTCACGGAGACGGGCTGACATCAGGTGCGACGTCAGCCCCCAGCCCCCTGCCGGGAGATGGCACGCCACTTGGCACCTCGCCCGCAACCCCCGAGGTGGAGGACGAGGTGGGTCGAGCGTTCGAGCTCGAGCGCGGGCGGAGCGTATTTCGTCACGAGCTCTTCCAGGAGGCGATGGGTGCAATGAGCCGACTCGGTGAAGAGCTCGCCGGTGTCAACTCGCACCTTGAGGCTGAAGGTCTCTGGATGGTGGAGGAGCGGTGCAAGCTGAGGGTGGCCATCAACCTCGGTCGCTATCAGCGTGACCTTGAGAATGCGAAGGACGAGGCGTCCCTCAAGATCGCCCATGAAGCCCGCTCGTGAGCCTTGGAAGAGGCTCATGAGGCTGACCGCCGTCGCGAGGCTGCGGAGGAGCGTGCGTGGGAGCTCTAGGCCTGGAGCGCGTCCCTTGAGAAGCAGGTGGAGGCGTGCAGGGCCGCTCTTGCATCACTGAGGGGGATGCCCATGGAAGAAGAGGAGGTCCGGGAGTGCGAGGAGGCGCTGGCCCTGGAGGCCGTGGAGCGCAGCCTCGAGCTCGAGCAACTAGAGACGAGGGAGCGTCAAGTTGCTCAAGCAGAAGATGCCGTCGGGGCCCGCGAGGCCGGAGTCGAGAAGGAGATCAATCGCCGGGTGGTCGAGGTTCGCGCAGACCTGGAGGGCAGGTACAACTTGAAGCTGAAGCTCGCGGGTGTGGAGGATGCGGGCAGGGCCGCTGCCCTCAGGCCCAGGTTGGATGAGGCCGAGAGGCATGCAGAGGCCACAGCCGCCGCCCTGGTTACGGCGCAGGCGGACTTGGCCTCCGCCCACGCCGAGCTGCTTTCTCTCCTGAAACGGGTTGATGACGCCGAGGCCGTCGCACGGCGAAACAGGGAGGAAGTGCTCCAGCGTCGGACGCTGGAGCGCGAGCATGCTCCTATGCTTCAAGACCTCCGGAACAGGGCCAACACCACACTGGGTTACATCTGCGACGAGAATACTCCGGCCCCTCACTCGAATGACTATGCCAGCCATCTGACCTTCTTTACTGAGGTGGTGACGCGCCTAGAGGCTTGATTAGCCAGAGCTTGCCAACTTGTGGAGGAAAGGGGTCGTGGCCTGCTTGAGCGTGCTTTCTCCCATGTCTTCAGCCACCTTCTGAATGTCGACCCCAACTTCTATTTCGCCGCCGCCATTGCCCCCGTACCCACGGCCGTCTGGGGCAACCTGGCGCGTTGGGTTGAGGACAATGTGGACGCGTTGGTCACGGCCTTCACCTCGGAGGATGATGCGGTGGTGGTTGTCGTAGACGAAGGTGACGTGGTTGACGACGGTGACGGGGGCGTCACCGATGGCGGCGACGATGCCGACGAAGACGATGACGACGCGGGTGACGCGTCCGCGGGTGATGTAGCGAGTGACATTTCTGGCTGATCCCATTTTCTCCTGTCGTTTCACTCTGCACACAAAACTCGGGTGTGGCCCTTGGAAAACTTGTAAGAGCATTTTGAGAGGGGGAGCCCCTCATGTAAGAAAATTGCAATTTTTATTTTCCTATGCGATGTGAGTATGTGTCCTCATGAACCCATGAATCCGGAGGCGAGCTTTCCGTCGTGGTTTACCTTAGTCAGTGCCAACTTCGGGCTGGGTCATGAAGCGACGAGTTTCTGAGAATCCTGCGGAGCTTACCGCCCCGTTTGAAGGGGCCCCACAAGAGGTGAGCACCAGCCGTAGTCTAGCTCGACGAGCGTGCACTCCGCGCGGTCTAGCTCGCGAGGAGCTCGTGAGGGAAAGTCGATGGACATGAGTCCCACACAAAACAAGATCCAGAAGGCAAGAAATTGCTCGAACGAGAAAAGGCACCCCCCACGCGCATCGATAAAAAATCGGCTTCAACTTAAATCCAGATCCAGAAAGCAAAGCTACAGAAAGAGAGATCCAAAGCAAAAGGCCGCTTCCGACACCTAGTCTAGTCTTCCGGTCTTCAAGTCTTCTCACCAGCGCAGAGCTAAGTGATTCCACTAGGCATGGTAGGGAGCCCCAGGGCCTGAGGCCGGCGCTCCTGAGACTCCGGGGCGTGTACATGCCCCACTCATTATTACTTGAGAGTGTCACGGGCGGCGAGCTTCATAGGGGTACACGCAGTAATGAAGCAAGGCCGGTACTTGTGAAGAAGGCCCAGTAGTGGTCGTCGCATACGCGGTCATGGTGGTTCCCTGGCGGCTCCTAGAAGGCTTCGACTCCTAGCGTCCCTTCTTCCCAATCTTCTCCGACGAACGAGCCGGGGTCGTCCTCCGGTGTGTCCTCCTAGTCCGTCATGCGGGGCATGTAGGCTTCCCGGGCTGTTACCCTGAACACCTCGCCGTAGTGCCCCACACTCCATGTTGCCCGACCCAGCGTGGCATCCTGAGGATGATAGCGCGGCATCCCACTTGGGCCATGGGAGGCGACGCTTGTGCTCATGCTTGTTGCGGGCGGTATGGGGGCGGCAGAGCCCCCGGTGCCGCCGACTGTGCTGGTGTTGACGAAGCCCCCCTGGAGCACCTGACGGCGCGTGGTGGCGGCGTGGCCCATCGTGAATCCCTGTATTGGCCTGAGGAGGGAGCTGATGGCAAAAGGGCAAGGCTCCTGAGGCCGCCGCGTCCAGCAGCTCGGCAACGCGTTCCAGTAGTGCATCCCAGCCGCTTTCCATCAGCTGGCACCGCAGCAGCTCCCTTGCCACGGTGAGTGCTGCCCGTGTGTTTTCCTATTCCCACCACGAGTGCGGTGCCGTCGCCGCGACGTGGCTTGCTGCTCTGGCAGCGGCTTGTGCTTGCCGTGGAGTGAGGGACGCCTGGCCGCATCGCCCACGCCCCGCAGGGTTGGTCGACGCTCGTGCTGCCTGGAGCGCGGGGCTGAGGTCTTCATAGGCGGGCGGCGCCGACCGGGCTGGCCAGGCTGCCAAGCGGTCAGAGTCAGCTCTTCGGTCGTCGGACATTGTGGCCGCGGAGCGTCGGTACGTCGGTTGGCGGAGAAGAAGCTCCGGGGCACCCCTACCTGGTGTGCCAAATGTCGAATGTGGGGTTCCAGCAAACCCTTAAGGTTCGAACACTAGGGTGCGCGCGAAGTCTTTCCCTCCTACCAATCTACGCCCTAGTTCGCTAAGATCTCGCAGACGAACTCGACGAACTCACAACACGAAAAGACATGAGATTTATACTGGTTCGGGCCATCATTGTGGTGTAATACCCTACTCCAGTGTGGTGGTGGTGGATTACCTCTTGGGCTGATGATGAACAGTACAAGGGGAAGAACAACCTCTTGAGATTGAGGTGTTCTTGTGCTTGGCTAACTTGTGCGGGTGAGAGTGATCTCCCTGCTCTCTACGGTGGTGGCTAGCTCTACTTATATAGGCCCTGGTCCTCTTCGCAAATATTGAGCAGGAAGGGAGCCAACAACGATGGGCAAATTCGAAGGGGACAACTAGTACAAGCTATCCTGACAAAAGTGGTCTTCGCATGCGAAAGGCTCTGGTGGTGACGCTGTCTTGGGCTCCACGATGACCTCCGTCTTGCTGTCCTTCCGATCTTGGTCTCGTTGCACCGGTATGGAAACATTTGCCTGATGCCTCGGTACTCTTCGCCTACGCCTGATTCCTTAGCACCAAAGAGGAAACAAGGACGCTGCGCGCGCTGGCGCCCGCTTGGCGCCGATCGTCATGGCTCACGTCACGAGAGCCTCGTGAGGTTTGCCCCGCCTTGATATCTCCGCTCTTCACGAGCCTGCCTGACTAGGACACTCCTGAGGAGGTCTTGCATCATTCGCCTCGCGAGGTTTGGCCCCTCGCGAGGGTCTTGGATGCCTTGTTGGTGAAGATGGGCCGTACGGCCTGCTGGCTTAGCCACGACGTGGGCCACAGGCAGGAAAGTCTGGGGACCCCTGTTCCCAGAACGCCGACAGTAGTACCAGAACAGAAGATATTAAGGAGGCAGCAAAACCAAACAAAATAGCTTTGGTCTATATACAGAACTTTTTCTGGTGAACCCATGTAAAATATTAGTTGTATTTTACTGCAAAGTACATAATAAAACCAGGTTCCAAACATATGACCATGTACCTTGGCTAATGTATTGTCTATTTCTTCACATTGTATTGAAAGCTAAGGATAAAGAGACAAAGTTTATAATACGGTAAGCATAGTATGACATCATTCATATCACAAAACTACTGAGAACAAACAAACATGCAATTGTAACATTGTGTGGGCAAGTCCAGCACGGAACTAGATTACAGAAAGATCAAAGGAACATCACTCCTCTCTTTTAAACCTTGTATGGTGCAATGATACACTAAGACAACTATGTATAAATTTGAAAAGATTAATAGACATTGGCTGCAAACCATGTAGTTCAATGCACAAGTCAGAGTAAGTAGTAGTTAAAAGGCATGAGGATTAAGGACTTACAACAACGGCTTTGACTGGTGTAGTCATGCCCTTCGTCTTGCCGGTGTGGTAGTCATTGAAGATTTCCACAACATTTGGTTCAGGTACTTTTTGGTCCTTGCGGTCTTTCCTCTGCATTTGGAACAAGTCAATATTGATATGATAATATGGTACGACAAAAAGAGTGAAACAACTACTAATTACAAGAGCCTCGCAGTGTGCAATATAGCTACGAGATCCCGTCGTCTGTTGGAATTTCACTTTCATATGTTTGTCCTTGTTCTTTTAATAGTTCACCTACAAGAAGATAGATTTGTGAGGCACATGCGTAAATAGGACTTCAACATGTGATTTGATCACATATATATAATGTACCTAATACTTTGGATTAGACCAGTGTTTAACGAGGCCTCTCCAGTCATCATCCGATATATTTGCCACTGGAGATGTTTGGGCAAGTTCACTATTAGCCTTGCCTTCAAAGTGAGTTTTCCTCAAGTTATACCGACAATGTCGCAGAGCAGACCTGAAAACATGGGTGCAAGCTTGTCTGCTTGCATCATATTGGCTATCCAACTTGAACCTCATCTGTTGAAAATTATGTGAGTCTCATTATCAGCAACCTAGAAAGTATGGGACAGAGCAAGACGATGTTACTAGTTTCCATACATAACCATACTCACAGATAAATGGCCAAGGAAGGTGTTGAAATGGGTTTCGTCCTTTTCATTCATGTGTTGAATCCATGTTGGGAGGATACGTACATGACACCTAACGACAATCACTACCTTTGATACTAACTTGGCTGACTCTGTAGCATCACATGGCCTTTTAAAATCTGCCTCAAAACGGATCTCCATTCTTCCTCCTCTAGATTTAGTTAACCTATCGAGCATTACCCCTAATGTTTGTTTCCTCTTGCGCCTAGGTGCTAGTCCAACAACGAACATAGGAAGTGTTAGTGTACATCAAACTGTGAGACTACATATAAAGAAGCATGCAACTGCAATTTGACTCCAGCAACTACCTTCTTGCTGTTGAAGCTCACAAAGTTCATCTGATCTTGCCAACTCGTCTTGTGTCAAGAGTGCTTCAGAAGTTGTGTTAGGTGGCAAGGGAGCTTGGGAACGTGCTGCTAGCTGAGTTGACCAACGAGTAACTCGTGCAGCTGGTGGTATTCTGGAAGATGTTGCAACAACTAGGGCTGTCTCTACTTGTTTGGTGGTAGCTATTGGTTTCTGTTTGGCTTGTTCTGTAGCTCGTGTAGCACGGGATACCTTGTTTGTACAATTTTCCGCTGGACTTTGACCTTCTATTGCACCATCAGTACCAGCAGAGTCTGCAGGATTCTCCCGGTTCCCTTTCCCTGTCATTCTATGTTCCTTCCTATTTCTCTGTGCCATGTTAAGTCAAGCCGACAAGAACAAGGAATAACAGTTTAGTTCTTCATAATAAACTGATGCATGATACAGATGAACTGAATTTTGATGTTAGACAACCACATGATAGGAGGATGTAATATGTACGAAAAACAGGACGAAATGAGATAACCAGAACTATGATGTGTAAACTAAGCAGAATACATTTCACTAAATTAGAAGCAATGCAATGGAAGGTAGACACCATATGAAAGATGCTACAAATATTCCTCTACCAAGTTAACAGTGTCTCGTCATAAATGGCATTTAAAAAATGTGAAGCAGTACAAGAAATAAATCATATGCAAGATGCAAACAACATCACACTACCAAGTTAAAGGTCTATCATCATTAGTGCCATTGCATATTCACAACATTGTATATTCACAGCTTATGATGTGTAAACTAAGGAGAAGGCATTTCAACAAATTAGAAGCAATGAAAGCTAGACACCATATGAAAGATGCAACAAATATCACTCTACCAAGTTAAAACTGTCTCGTCATAAGTGCCATTTCAACAAATTAGAAGTAGTACAAGCTAGAAAAGATTGCGAGATGTAACCGATATCACACTCCCAAGTCAAACGTGTCTTATGATAAGTGATTGTTGCAGGTTACACAACAGTAGTATTTTGATGTAAGAACATGGTGTGATAGACAGATATTGTATGCTCTAGAAACAGGAACACATGTCTTATTCACAAGTATAATGTGTAAAGTAAACAGATGGAATTCAACAAAATTAGAAGCAATACAAGCTAGACATCATACATAACATGCAACCACATATAATAGTGCCAAGTTAGAGGGAGCAGCTGTGATGGTGCACTAGGGGAGACGTGCTCATCATCAACACAACTACGTTGAGTGTCAATGCATGTGTTGTCTTGCAAATCTGCTTGGGGGGTGGCGGAGTAGAATCTGTAGATGCCCTGCATTTGGAAGGGGCACCTATATCCGCTGCCTTGCTACTTTCCTTTTGCTTTATTTTTTCTGAATTGTCAAGTAAAACCGACAAGAAAAAGCAATAAAATTCACTCTTCAAAACTCATTCGTGCATGGTACTGACAATCACTACTTTGATGTAAGGCAAACACATGATACCAGGATGGAATATGTACGAAAATAGGACTGCATGGCATATTCACAACTATTTGTGTGAACTAAGTAGAAGCCATTTCAACAAATAAGAAGCAATGCAAGCTAGACACCACATGAAAGATGCAACCAATATGACTCTGTCAAGTTAAAAGCGTCCCATCATAAATGGCGTTTCAACAAATTAGAAGCAGCGCATGCTATAAATCATATGAAAGATGCAACTAATATCACACTGCACATACTAAAGGTGTCTCATCACATTGATTCATGCGGGGTACAAAAAATAGTTTTATGTAAGGACATGGTTAATAGACAGATGTACTATGTACTAAAAACAAGAAGGCATGTCACATTAACATGTATAATGTATAAACAAGCAGAATAGCACATGCAATTTAACCAGATTGGAAGAATTATAGTCTAGACACCATATGCAACATGCAACTACATATCACGCTGCCAAGTTAGAGAAAGCACATGCGATGCTGGTGTAGGGAAAATGCGGTCATCAACTACAGAGCTACGTTCACTATCTTCATCTAGCCTTGCTGTTTCTTGAGAATCATGTGGGGAGGCTGACACTGCATTCTTCAAGAGAGGATCTTTTCTCAAAGTAACCCACAGGGGTGACTGTCTCATCATAAGTGATTGATGAGGGATACACAAGAATATTCACTGGTACAACAACGTGCTAAACAGACGGTTTTTATCCCCTTTCCGCGATGGCATTTGGAACCGTCACCAAGCGAGTGTGTGCCATAGGGTGTCCTTCCCACACGACCCAGAAAACGTCGGGGATAGGCCCTCCTGGGATCCAGGATGGGGCCATGTGCGACCGGGCGAGGCATCGAAACCCAATCATTTCCGTAGGTATGTACATCCCACATGGTAATCCGAGAAAATCATTTCCGTAGGTATGTACATGCCACACAGTGAATCCCAGAAAAACATTTCCATAGGTATGTATATCACACATAGTCAATCCAAGGAATTCATTTCTGTTCTTATGTACATCCCACACAATCAATCCAGGGAAAACGTTTCCATTCGTATGTATATCACACACAGTTCTTTGTGTGGAAACGTTTGTGCAAGGTGGCCTAACGCAAACAGTTTGCTGCCGGAAGCCGTGTGTGAATGTTAGTTGATCGAACACGCCTACTTTGTATAAACCGTGCGGGTTGTTTGAGTTCATCACCCACGGTGCTGTCTGAGTAACCGTCTGCAACAGAAAACCCCAATAAGCAGGGTAATTAGCTTATTATTGATAATCCATGTACTAATCAAACTAATATTTCTTATAATCAACCCCAGATATTTCATATCCGTATAAAAGCAACCAGTATTTCATAATCGAATTACATCAGATAGCTTTGGCACTTAGTTACGCCATCACACAATAGCACCAAGTTTCACATGCAGCATTGATAATCCCCAAGTGTAGGGAATCATCGTAGCAATTCCCAAAGGTGGAAGTGATAAGTATGGAGTGTCGAACCCACAATGAGCTAAAGGTAAGATCAATATTCTCTCAAGCCCTATCAGCCACTGATACGACTCTGCATACACCGAACATTTGATTCCAACTAGAAACGAGAAATAAAACTACATTGTGGGTATGAAGAGGATAACTTTGCATAATATCGGAGGGATTAAATATAAAAGTAGGTGTTGTTATCATAAAGTTGGAATATTTTACTAATTATTATAAATAGCCAATGTGGAATATTGGTGGATCGGTGTGCGGAATTGTCTTAGGCAATTGTTAACAAGACCGATAGTCGTCATTGCAACTTCATATGAGGGAGAGGCATAAGCTAACATACTTTCTGTTCTTGGATCATATGCACTTATGATTGGAACTCTAGCAAGCATCCGCAACTACTAAAGATCATTAAGGTAAAACCCAACCATAGCATTAAAGCATCAAGTCCCCTTTATCCCATACGCAACAATCCCCTAACTCGGGTTTATGCTTCTGTCACTCAAGCAACCCACTATAAGCGAATCATGAACGTATTGCAACACCCTACAGTGGCAATCCCTCACGCTTGCGCGACAAAGAGGGCACAATTGGACAGCACCAAAATTAAACATACAACTCATACCAATCTAGATCATCAATCAACCCAAAGATAAAGGATATCTACTGAAAACATCATAGGATGGCAACACATCATTGGATCATAATATGTGGCATAAAGCACCATGTTCGAGTAGGGATTACAGCAGGGTGCGGGAGAGTGGACCACGTAAAAGAGATGAGGATGGTGATGATGATGGTGATGTTGATGAAGATGATCACCGCGGCGATGATTCCCCTCTCGATGGCACTCTGGCGCTACCGAGAGAGAGGAGGAGAGGTTCTCCCCCTTGTGCTTCCTCCTCCACGGCCTCTGTCGATGTTCTGGGAACGGGGGTCCCCAAACTTGCCTGCCTGCGGCCTGCGGTGTGGCTCAAAGGGGGGCCCAGCACGGCCCATCTTCATCAACACAGACCTAAGACCCTCGCGAGGGGCCAAGCCTCACGGGGCGGACGACACGGAACTTCCTCAAGCACGGCCTCATCAGGCTGGCTCGCGAGGACCCGGAGAGATCAAGGCGGGGTACCTCACGAGGTGCCCGTGACGCAAGCCATGACGACCAAAGGCGCCAGGCGGGTGCCAGCCCGCGGAGTGTCCTCCTTTCCTCTTTGGTGCAAAGGGAGCAAGCGCAGCCGCGGAGTACCGAGGCGTCAGGCAAAGGTTGCCATTTCGGTGCAACAAGACCAAGACCAGGATGACTGCAAGATGGAGGTCATCGTGGAGCCCAAGACAGCGTCACCACCAGAGCTTTGTGCAGGCGAAGACTACTTTTGTCAGGATAGCTAGTACTAGTTGTCCCCCTTCAAATTAGCCCGCCATTGTTGGCTCCCTTCCTGCTCAATATTTGGGAAGAGGACCAGGGCCTCTATAAATAGGACCAGCCTCCCACAGGGCAAAAAAAGGCAGAGAAAGAGGGAGAGGTTCAGGGAGATCGAGATAAACAATAGGAGAGAAAGAGAGAGAGTTTTAGGGGGATCGAGACCAATGATAGAAGAGAGAGAGAGAGAGAGAGAGAGAAGGGTGACTGAACTCCTCCCAGCAGTTCATCGCCCCAGCCAAGAACAGACCCTCGTGAGGCTGTTCTTCCTTGTATTGTTCCTCATCATCAGCCCAAGAGGCAATCCACCACACCACACACTGGAGTAGGGTATTACACCTCAACGGTGGCCCGAACCAATATAAACCCTGTGTTTCTTGTGTTGTTCTTTCCATAGCTTAGATCTTAGCGAGGCGGAGGGGTGTAGGTAGGTAGGAGGCGAAATCTCCGCGCGCACCCCAGTGTTCGAACCTCAAGGGTCTGCCGGAACCCGAAATCCGACATTTGGCGCGCCAGGTAGGGGTGCGCCGGAATTCGTCTTCCACCACCCCGTTCTCCTCCGACCATCGCGCCCATGTCTAACGCTCGTCGGGCCCGCGCCGAGCGCCGGGCCACTCTCGCTTCCCGCGTCGCCCAGACGGCTCCTGTCGGCGGGCGTCCTCGCCGTTCCCCGTCACCTGCCATCAACGCCGCCACCGGCCTGGCGGGGGACGAGCAGCAAGCATCGTCTCAGCATCCATCCGTGCGGCAAGACGGCCGCACCGCTACTCCCTCGCTCACCCCGGCTGGTTCTTCGCCCCGCGCGCTCCGCACACCCATGGAGGCTCGAGCTGCGCTCATCTCGGCAAACGAGCTCCTGCGCTACCGTCCCGTCGACGACGTCTACGAAGAATGGCTCGACCGCGTCGCCGAGCTCGTCCGCGCCGTAGGGGGCTCTCCTGCGCCGTCCGTTCCGCTGCACCGCACCCCGCCCCGCGCGGGCGACGAGGCTCCAGCGGCGCCCCGGCCGCGTCCTCCTCAAGAAGGAGCCATGGCTCCAAGGCGCGTGGCCCCTGGGCAGAACCCGCTCCGTCAGGTGCCAGCGCGGCAAGAGCAGAGCTGCCAAGAAGTCCCTCGCCCGCAAGAAGCTGCCCGGGCGCTCCCTGCTCCAGCACGTCGCGACCATGCTCCTGCTCCAGCACGCCAGCACCCCGCGCTGCTCCCAGCTGCAGCGCATGGGAACATGCAAGACCAAGCTCTCCGTCACCCAAGGCCTCCCGTGGCCACAACAGGCTGCCGTGCCTTCACCACCGAGCTACGCAGCGTCGCATGGCCCGGCAAGTTCAAGCCAGACATGCCTCCTCGTTACGACGGCACGGCTGACCCTGGGGAGTTCCTCTAGCTCTACGAGCTGGGCATCGAAGCTGCCAACGGAGACAAGAAGGTCATGGCGAACTGGTTCCCCATGGCGCTCAAGGACGGGGCCCGCACCTGGCTCCTAAACCTGGCTCCAGGCACGATCTCCTCCGGGGACGAGATGCGCACCCGCTTCATTGCCAACTTCCAAGGTACTCGCGACCGGCCACCCGCCGTGAGCGACATGTGCCGCATCAAGCAACAACCCAGGGAGACCCTGCAGAAGTACATCCAACGCTTCAACAACGCACGCCTCAAGATTCCCAAGGTGACTGAGGAGGCCATCATCTCAGCCTTCTCCGACGGCGTGTGCGATGTCAAGATGAAGGAGGAGCTGACGATGCATGAAGACCTATGCACTTCCTTGGAGCTGTTCAACTTGGCAACCAAGTGCGCCAGGGCTGAGGAAGGGCATCTCTCCCTCCTCGAGCTGCCTGTCGCAGACCCAGAAGAGAAGAAGCCCAAGGCCAAGGATGTGAAGCGCAAGGGGGCTGCCATGCTCGCGGCAGAGCCAGACACCAAGCAGGGCAGAGATCAGCCCGAACCTCCCAAGGGCAGTCGGTACTATGTGTACCACGACCTCCACACCCACAACACCAACGAATGTAAAGAGCTCCGAGCCGTGCGAGAAGGAAGGATCGACCGTCGCCCCGACCGCGGTGACCGGGGCTACGGTCGAGGAGGAGGAAGGAACGCAGGACACTGGGAAGACCATGGCCCACGCCAAGGGTGGAGAGATCAACCTCACGAGGATCGCTGGCAAGACCCGCCTCGTGAGGGAGACTGGAGGGATGAACCTCGCGAGGATCGCCCGCAAGGCAACATAGGCCTCCCTCCGCTGCCGCCGCAGCCAAGGAGAAATGAGGACCGCCACCGGGACGAGGGGGCTGGGGGCTTCCGGGAGCCGCGCGCGATCGCCTGCATCCTAGGCGGGGCTCAAGCCCCAGCCTCTCAACGCATCTTCAAGCAGTTCACCCGCGAAGTGAATGCAGCCCTCCCCAAGCTCGAAGCCGTGCACCCTCTTAGGTGGTTGGCGTGCGCCATCACATTCAGCTCAGCAGATCAGCTCAAGTGTGCGGCTACAGCAGGAGTCCTCCCGATGCTTTGTTCCCCAATCATCAGTAACGTGGCGGTCACCAGGACCCTCATCGATGGCGGGGCAGGGCTCAATGTCCTGTCCGTGGAAACATTCAACAATCTCCAAGTGCCCTAAAGCCAGCTTCAGCCAACCAAGCCCTTCTCCGGAATCACCGACGGCTCCACGGTCCCGATTGGGCAGGTCCGCCTCCTTGTCACCTTCGGGGCATGCGACAACTACCGCACCGAGCTCATCGACTTCGACGTCGCTCACATTCGCCTGCCGTACAACGCCATCCTTGGGTACCCGGTGCTGGCCAAGTTCATGGTCGTAACTCACCACGGCTACAACGTCCTCAAGATGCCAGGAAGTGGCGGAGTCATCACGGTGCCCTGTGAAGAGAAGGACGCGATGTGTTCCCTGGAACGTGCCTTTCAGGCCGCGTCACTGGAAGACCCGGATCGCGGAAGCAGGAGGCTTCCTGAGACCGCCCCCAAGAAGAAGAAGACATTGTCCGGCCCGACCCCTCAGGAGGCAGGCCCCTCTGGGCCCATGCTTGCCCAGGGGGAACCTCCTTCCATCGCATAGGGAAGCACGCCCGACGCCCTCCTCAGGCAGGGCTCGGGGGCTCTCCCCTGGATGGCCACCGACCTGGCTAGGGTCACGAGGGAGGCGCTTGGGCACCACATGGAGGCGTGTTTCGAAGCACGTTTCCCTCAAGAAGGAGTAAGGCAAGGAGAGCCAGACCCTCAGGAGTTCGTCAGCAAGGCCATTCAGGAGCTACAGGAGTCAAGAGTCATGAAAGGCGGCCGCCTCCTACCAGATGTGGCTCCCCATCCAGGCGAGGATGGTGGGCTGCGCGTCTGCATCGACATACCAGGGCTCAACCGAGTCGCCTCTCTGGAGCGCCTCTGGCCCTCGCGAGTGGGGCGCTGCAGAGGTCCACCCCACAGCTACGTTCGCATGCCTTATGGCTTGCCGAACGCGGCTGCCACGTACCAGGGCCTCATGAGGGGCATCATGGAGGCACAAGAGGCCAGGTGTTCCGCGGCCCTGGCGGAGATGGAGATGGTCCGCGAGGAGCCACCAGCGCCTCCGAAGACTCCCGAGGCCCCTGGGCCTGGGGGCTCGTGAGGATCGGCTCCCGTAGCCCACCGAGTCTGCTACACCAACACCCCTTCGCCCTCAACGTCATCAGATGACATCTTTCAAGTTTTCACTCCTAGCTGGGAGCGCCCCCCAGGGCTGCATTATTCCCAGGCCGCGTGGGTCCGTCCCTGCGGCGTGTATCCCTTTTATTTCATGTTGTTAGCTTACCTTGTTGGGGGCGCCCCTCGGGCTGCATGATCCCCAAAGTCGCGCAGGCCTGACCCAGTGATGTCCGCCTTCCCAGCATCTATTTGAATGAATCCACTCCTTCGCGGCTAATGTGTTTGACCTAGCTGCCCGCTCAACTGACGCCAACTGACGGAACTGCTCCCAAACGGCACGATGCTTGCGCATGGGTCCGTCCCGGCAACACCGACAAACCTGGATGGCTGAGCTCTGGCCGCGGCAGCCCCACATGGCGCCACCTCGTCAAGCCTTCAGTGCCACATTACCCCTCGGAAGCAACCAATGGCTGACTGTCAATTGTCGTGGCAACCCCTTGTTCTTTCTCTCATGGGTCTACAGGATCTCTTAAAGGAGCTGCATCAGGTGAGGCCCTTGCGGTGTCTCCTTCACTCTCATCCGCGCGAACCGCTTGCACGTTAAAGGGGGGTGCCTGAGCATCGCGACTCAGGGCTCCTACTGGCTCTCCAGCCCTCACCCTCTGGCCTTGTCCACGGCATCATGACCTGGCATACCAGCGACGGCTGAGACTCGCTCGAGGGCCGGGACCTGAGGATGTAGAGCAGAAAGGGGAGCAAAGGCGAGAGGGGAGGGACACGCGAGGACCTCGCCGAGCAACCTCACGCCTACCGATGCACGGACCTGGCGACACACCAGAGAGCGACCCCTGATTCTCGAGATAAGTCACCACCCGGAAGCGCCAGCTACCGTGGCACCATCCCCGCACCTAATGCAATCCCGTGTTAGCGATGCCGATCCCCTTTCTCACCGAACGACGGTTGCTTGAGCGCCAAAGGGGACCTCCTGAGCATCACGACTCAGGGGCTCTTACCGGACTCCAGGTCGCTCACCTCCTAGCCTTGACCACGGCATCGCGACCTGGCATACCAGCGATGGCTGAAGCCGCCTTGGGACTGGGACCTGTCGGCGCAGAGCACCAAGCCCTCATGAGGTTCGAAAGGGAGAACTGAGCTACGACGGAATGAGCAACTCGCACAATTCTACAACAAGGGTTATATTAACAAAACAGGATCACAGGCACCTTACAAGCCCCCACAGGACGCGTCTTTGATTCCTCGTAGGGAACATATCCTAAAGGGACACTAACTACGCGCGCCCCTACAAAAGACGCCATCATCAACAGTGTGCCATCAAGCACCGGCGCCAACCCCATCCAGATCAGAGTCGGCGGCGGCCTGATGAGCCCGCCCTGCTCCAGGAGCGACGCCGGCTCGGGGGCTCGTAGCTGTCGTCGCTCGTCTCCGGAGTCACGAAGAGCTTGCAGGAGTCGCTGGAACCTCCGATGCCTCCACCACCTGAGGAGCCGCCAAGGGAGCAGTCGGCGGGCCCAGTCCTCGCCGCAGCAGGGTCCCGACCACCTCTCCCGGGGCAGCACTCCAGCCGGCGCCCGTTCGCATCGAAGACCCTGAAGAACATCACCGAAGCACCGTCGTAATCCAAGTGGATCGCGAAGTCGCCTCTTGTCCTGCAAACCTGGGCGATTTCGCTCCAGCCTCGAGTCATGAAGACCTCGCCCGGGGCAACAACCGCGACCTCTGCCTCGGTCGCGAGGGTGCTGCAGCCGGTGTGCTGCAGCCAAAGCTCCAGGGGCTCTGCCTGCGGGACGATGGAGGCAAAGAAGGGAGGAAGGCGAATCCAAGACTGAGCAGGCATGGCGACGTGAAGCACGAGCTATTGGGAGGAGCCTTCGGTGTGGACCCCAGGGGGGATGACCCACACCTTCGTGACCCGTCGGCACCGACGGCGGCGCCGCCCGTGGCGATCAGCATCAGCTCCTTCAGGTCCCTCGATGTGGGCGTACAAGGGAAGCGGGAACCCCGGCGGTGCCCGCTCGCACCAAGGCCTCGACACCACCTGATGGGCCCCCTTGTCCGGGCCACGAAGGAGAAGCCATTTCTTCGGCGAGAGCGGGTCTGGTTCCTCTCGGGGAGCCTTTCCCTTCTCTGCCATCGAGAACCGGCGGATCGAAGCCATCGCAGCAAGATGGAGCAAGGACCGGGAAGAAGGAGAAGCAAGGAGGGATGAACTGGAAGGGCGCGCGCCATTCCGTACTTATGTCCGGCGAAGGCCAACCGCCAACCTCCACGATCGCAGGTAATCATGACCCACTTTGCATGCAGGGACTTGTCCAATCCGTGCAGTTGCTGAGGAGCCATGGGGAAGTGGAGACGCCCACGTCCAATCAACCGCCACGCGGCGCCCAAGGCCGCAGGCTGTTAGGGCCCGCGGCGCTTCGCTCTTGCCCTTCCGCCTCCCTGCACGGCCAAGTCCGGGCGCGCCTTGGGCCCGGGGGCTACTGTCGGCGTTCTGGGAATGGGGTCCCCAGACTTGCCTGCCTGCGACCTGCGGCGTGGCTCAAAGGGGGGCCCAGCATGACCCATCTTCATTAACACAGACCCAAGACCCTTGCGAGGGGCCAAGCCTTGCGGGGCGGACGACACGGAGCTTCCTCAGGCACGGCCTCATCAGGCTGGCTCGCGAGGAGGCGGAGAGATCAAGGTGGGGTACCTCACGAGGTGCCCGTGACACAAGCCATGACGACCAAAGGCGCCAGGCGGGTGCCAGCCCACGCAGTATCCTCCTTTCCTCTTTGGTGCAAAGGGAGCAAGCGCAGCCACGGAGTACCGAGGCGTCAGGCAAAGGTTGCCATTTCGGTGCAACAAGACCAAGACCAGGATGACTGCAAGACGGAGGTCATCATGGAGCCCAAGACGGCGTCACCACCAGAGCTTTGTGTAGGCGAAGACTACTTTTGTCAGGATAGCTAGTACTAGCTGTCCCCCTTCAAATTAGCCCGCCATTGTTGGCTCCCTTCCCGCTTGATATTTGGGAAGAGGACCAGGGCCTCTATAAATAGGACCAACCTCCCACAGGGCAAAAAAGGCAGAGAAAGAGGGAGAGGTTCAGGGAGATCAAGATAAAAAATAGGAGAGAAAGAGAGAGAGTTTTAGGGGGATCGAGACCAACAATAGAAGAGAGAGAGAAGGGTGACTGAACTCCTCCCAGCAGTTCATCGCCCCAGCCAAGAATAGACCCTCGCGAGGCTGTTCTTCCTTGTATTGTTCCTCATCATCAGCCCAAGAGGCAATCCACCACACCACACACTGGAGTAGGGTATTACACCTCAACGGTGGCCCGAACCAGTATAAACCCTGTGTTTCTTGTGTTGTTCTTTCCATAGCTTAGATCTTAGCGAGGCAGAGGGGTGCAGGTAGGTAGGAGGCGAAATCTCCGCGCGCACACCGGTGTTCGAACCTCAAGGGTCTGTCGGAACCCGAAATCCGACAGCCTCCCCCTGGTTGGGGAGAGGTTCCCCCTCTGGTCCTTGGCCTTCATGGTGATGATGGCCCCTCCGGGATCCTCCTCCATGCCCTCCGGTGATGATGGCCCCTCCGTCAGGGTGCCAGAGAAGGCCTAGATTGATTTCTCATGGCTACAGAGGCTTGCGGCGGCGGAACTTCCGATCTAGGTTATTTTCTAGGGGTTTATGTATTTATAGGAATTTTTGGCGTCGGTTTCACGTCAGGGGGGGTCTCCGAGTCATCCACGAGATAGGGGCCCACGCCCAGGGGGTGGGGCGCGCCCCCACCCTCGTGGATGGCTCTGGACTCTTCTGGCCCAACTCATTTACTCTGGGGGCTTCTTTTGGTCCATAAAAAATCATCAAAAATTGGCACGTCAATTGGACTATGTTTGGTATTCCTTTTCTGCAATACTCAAAAACAAGGGAAAAACAGAAACTAGCACTGGGCTCTAGGTTAATAGGTTAGTCCCAAAAATCATATAAAATAGCATATAAATGCATATAAAACATCTAAGATGGATAATATAATAGCATGAATACTTCATAAATTATAGATACATTGGAGATGTATCAGCATCCCCAAGCTTAATTCCTGCTCGTCCTCGAGTAGGTAAATGATAAAAGAAATAATTTATGAAGTGTGAATGCTAGCAAGTGCATAAGTTTGATCAATGATAGTTCCAATCAATTTTTCTAGCATCATTATATATCATAACAGTAGCTCAATTCATGAAACTTCTCATGATCAAGTAACAAGCTATTCTCATGTTAAAGTATATATCATAAACTGTCTTGAAAACTAACAAACCATGCTCTTAGTCATCGAACAATTGCAATTCATCTTATTTTCGGGAAGGGTCCATGTAAGAGCTTTGGTTCAACAAACTTCACATACTCAACTATCATTTAATCTTTCACAATTGCTAACACTCACGTGATATTTATTGGCTCAAAGTTTTAATCGGACACAGATAAAGATAGGGGCTTATAGTTTCACCTCCCAACCTTTTACCTCAAGGGTAATGTCAACAATAATAATTTATGAAAACCTACATCCATGTGATATATATCTGGATCGCTCCAACACAAAGTGCTTGCCAAAGGAAAAAGTATAAAAAGGGAAAGGTGATGATCACCATGACTCTTGTATAAAGTATAGGACAAAAATAAAAGATAGGCCCTTCGCAGAGGGAAGTAGAGGTTGTCATGTGTTTTTATGGTTGGATGCACGAAATCTTAGTGCAAAAGAACGTCACTTTATATTGCCACTTGTGATATGTACCTTTATTATGCAGTCCATCGCTTTTATTTCTTCCACATCACAAGATCGTATAAAGCTTATTTTCTCCACACTAATAGATCATACATATTTAGAGAGGAATTTTTATTGCTTGCGACAATGACAACTTACTTGAAGGATCTTACTAAATCCATAGGTAGATATGGTGGACTCTCATGGCGAAACTGGGTTTAAGGATATTCGGAAGCACAAGCGGTATCTCTACTTGGTGCAAAGAATTTGGCTAGCATAAGGGGGAAAGGCAAGCTCAACATGTTGGATGATCCAAGACAATATAACATTTCTAATATAGGAAAACATAACCCATTAAGTTGTCTTCCTTTTCTAGCATCAACTTTTTAGCATGTCATATTTTAATGAGTGCTCATAATTATAAAATATGTCCAAGATAGTATATTTATATGTGAAATCTTTCTTCCTTCAATATTCTTTCATGAATTGTTGAAGTGACCAATTCTGCGTTTGCTAACTTCCAATAAGTTTACTACCTATACTTATTATGTGAGAAGTCATTACTCCCCATGTTGTAAGCATATGAAATGCATATAAATTTAGATTTATGATATTCAATTCATCCAACCGTTTACTCATAGGATATATGTGAAGCACGTGAGTAAATGACAAACTACTCCAAAAAGATATAAGTGAAGAACACTGAGTAGTCAAATAATTAACTAGCCATGGGAGGATTCTTTTTCACTCAATATTTCAGATCCAATGATTTTATTCAAACATCAAGTAAAATTGAAAATATTCTCCAAGCAAGACACATATCATGTGATGAATAAAAATATAGCTCCGAGTAAGGTATACCGATAGTTTTGAAGACGAAAGAGGGGGTGCCTTCCGGGGCATCCCCAAGCTTAGGCGCTTGAGTATTCCTTGAATATTACCTTGGGGTGCCTTGGGCATCCCCAAGCTTAGGGTCTTTCCACTCCTTATTCTCCTCATATCGATATCTCACCCAAAGCTTGAAAACATCAATCACACAAAACTTAACGGAACTTTGTGAGATAGGTTAGTATGATAAAGAGTAAACCATTCACTTTGGTACTGTCAAAGACAAGGTTCATAATTGTTCTCACACAATGCCTACTGTACCATATCATTTCTACAATTTATATTGAGAAATATAAGCCATAGAAACTAGAAAACAAGCAAACTATGCAATGAAAACAGAATCTGTCAGAAACAGAACAGTCTGTAATGATCTGATCACCAACCATACTTATGCTACTCCAACAATTATGAAATAAATTGGTGGATGTCGGTGTCAAAACAGGCGGATCTCGGGTAGGGGGTCCCGAACTGTGCATCGAGGCCGGATGGTAACAGGAGGTAAGGGACACGAAGTTTTACCCAGGTTCGGGCCCTCTCGATGGAGGTAAAACCCTACGTCCTGCTTGATTAATATTGATGATATGGGTAGTACAAGAGTAGATCTACCACGAGATCAGAGAGGCTAAACCCTAGAAGATAGCCTATGGTATGATTGTTGTTCTGTATGTTGTCCTACGGACTAAAACCCTCCGGTTTATATAGACACCGGAGAGGGTTAGGGTTACACAAAGTCGGTTACAATGGTAGGAGATCTACATATCCGTATCGCCAAGCTTTCCTTCCACGCCAAAGAAAGTCCCTTCCGGACACGGGACGAAGTCTTCAATCTTGTATCTTCATAGTCCAGGAGTCCGGCTGAAGGTATAGTGCGGCTATCCGAACACCCCCTAATCTAGGACTCCCTCAGTAGCCCCTGAACCAGGCTTCAATGACGACGAGTCCGGCGCGCAAATTGTCTTCGGCATTGCAAGGCGTGTTCCTCCTCCAAGTACTTCATAGAAGATTTTGAACACAAAGATAGTGTCCGTCTCTGCAAAATAAGTTTCCACATATTGCCATAGAGAGAATAATATTTACACAAATCTAATCTGCTGACATATTCCATAGTGCAACATACCACGGCCAAGCCTTTGTCCGAGTCGTTTCATTATCTCACCTCAGCGCGTCATGCGAGGCGGTTTCCTTGGCACATCTTGTTAAAGCAGAGATCGTGTCCCCTTATTCCGGGATTCTCATCAATACGGGCATGGGTAACCCAACCGCGCCATTGATTACGGCGCTTGGAGATAAGCGAGTTTTACCAGGCTGGTGGGGACACATAGTTGCGTCCACCCATATAAGGGGATAAGGATCCACCTTTTTACCTACGCCTTCTTCCTCCCTTGCTTATCCATTCTCGCGCACTCGAGCTCCAGCGACCAAGTCCGCACTCCCCACCTCAACCTTCTCCAGGCATGTCCGGAGCGGGAAGCAAGTGGATGGTCTCCTCCGTCATGGAGGGACACATCAAAAGACTGAGGAAGGCCGGAGACTTGTCAAACGACATTGCGTACCGGCTTCCCGAAAAGGGGCAGCTCATCCCCACCCCTAGGCACCATGAGAGGGTGATGTTCCTCCCCCATTTCCTCCGCGGACTGGGCTTCCCTCTTCACCCATTTGTCCGGGGGCTCATGTTCTACTATGGCCTGGATTTCCACGATCTGGCCCCAAACTTTGTCCTCAACATCTCGGCGTTTATCGTCGTGTGCGAGGCTTTCCTCCGCATCCGCCCCCATTTCGGCATATGGCTCAAGACTTTCAATGTCAAGTCGAAGGTGGTGCGCGGCAACCAGGCGGAGTGCGGAGGCGCCATGGTGGGCAAGATGGCCAACGTCTTATGGCTCGAGGGCTCCTTTGTGGAGACCCTGAAGGGATGGCAACCGGGGTGGTTTTACATCACCGAGCCGCGCGACCCCGAATGGGTCGCAGCCCCCGAGTTTCGATCCGGACCCCCTACGCGGCTCACCTCCTGGAAGGAGACGGGCCTATCGTGGGGTAAAAAAGGAGAGCTGACTGGACTCCAAACATGCATTCAAACCCTGGTGGACAAGAAGCTCAAACTTGTCAACGTAGTCCAGGTTATGCTCATCCGCCTTATCCTCCCGTGTCAACAACGGGCTTTCAACCTGTGGGAGTTCGACCCGGCGCGGCACCAAACCCTGAGCAGGCTCTTCGATACGACGTACGAAGATGCCTGGAAGGTGCTTTTCAAGGGTGCCGAGGCCCCCGCATCCGCTACCGAGGATCGCGGATTCAGTACGCAGCGTCATGCTCTTGCGGTAAGCTGTTTTTTTCCTTTTATAGGGTATCCGTTTTTCATAGTTTGACTCCATGCGGGATCTAAGCGCCCTTACCTTTGACAGGATTGGCAGGTGACGTTCGGATAGATCAACTGTCCGGCTCCTTTACCCGAAGGCCCAGCGGACGCTTGCTTGGCGAAGCTGCTGGTTCCGGCACCCTATGTGGTGCTGGAGAAGAAGGCCGCGGAAAAGGCCGGGGGGACTCGAAAGAGTGCCCGGCGCCAGGAGGTGTCGGATCCATCATCTGACGGTTCCGAGGTGCATTCCTCCCGTGAAGACGAGGAGGAAGAAGAAGAGACCTCTCCCCCTCCAGTGGGAGGAGAGAAGAAAAGGAAGGCCGCCCTCTCTGGGGAGGCCGGAGGGTCCAAGAAGGGGAAACCCCTTCCTCCAGACTACTCCACCGACGCCGACAATTGCGGAGAGGAGTGGCTGCCCAGGGCCAAGCCCCTGGCAAAATCATAAGTATCCGGATACCAGAGTAATTCATAGTATTCGTTTATTGCACAGCTTTCCCTTATGTCGAATATGTTTATGCAGCCCACCCAAAGACCGGCTCGACGCGTCGTCGAGCGGCTCACTGGACTCGTCGGATGTGAACTCGCTTCCGACGGCTTCCTCCCCCCACCCTACGGACAACACCGAAGTGTTGTCCCAACAGGTTCCAAGCCGGGAGGAGGTGGTCCTGGAGGCACCGCAAGGCGACCTCCTGGACTCCAGGAGTAAAGGGGATGAAACCCCCCAGGGCTCCAAGTCTGGCTCTAGGCCGGACACCGCTCCGGAACCTTCAAAGGTTCCAGAGTTCGGCGGGGGACCTCCTTCCAAGAAGAGAAAGCCCACCGTGCCAGCGACCCCCATCCAACCGGAGGCGTCGGACAATCTGTTGGAGGCGCTCCAGGGCGCCTCCATCGACGAGGAGCACCGCACCATTATGAGTGCGGTGGTCTAGAAGGTTCAGTCCGCCAAGAGCGGACTAACTGAAGCTTGTACTAGCCTTTTAACAGGCTTTGAGGTAAGTAAATAATATTACCGCATAGACAGTAGCCCCTGATGCTCTGTTTGGCATTCGGGAAGAAAAGCCGAATAGAGGATCAAATAAAATTCGCAGGAGTCTAACAAAAAGGAGTCAATATGCGTATGCAGGCTTCTCTGCTTGCGTCCGCCGCACTGACTGCAGAAGTGGACACGCTAAAGCAGAACCTCGAGCGGTCCGAGCAAGAGCTCGGGCGTGCCAAGAAGCAGCTCGAGGACAATGAAGGTAAGAAATACCTTGTTCAAATATATATAAAAAGGTGCAATTGCAAACAATGACAGGATTATCGTGGCTATTGTAGGGTCCACGTCTGAGGTGGTGACCCTTAAGCAAGCGCTGGTCGAGGCCGAGAAGAGGGCGGCCATGGAGCGCACCGAGCAGGAGAAGTATGAGGCCGAGGTTGGTAAGGTACGGCAAGAGCTCCAGGCTCTCATGGAAAAACATGAGAGTTTGGAGCTTGACTCAAAGACGCGAGCGTCCGAGCTCGCGGTGGCTATTGAAAATGCCTAGTTGCCAAGGCCGAATCCTAGAAGACCCTCCAGGAGATGGATGAGGTGAAGAAGATAGCGGCGGGTAAGGCATTCTTTATGCAAAGCAAACACATAAACGTGAGTTACTTGTTACTTACCCGAATCCGGAGCTCTCCAGGAGCGTTTGTAGATCTTCCTCGGAGTGTGTCCGATTCTATCGAGCCGAGGAGGGCAGCTCGACAGAGAAGGTGTTCTGGTCTCAGTATGCTGAGGCCGGACACCCCGTGCCCCTGAGTGACCAGCTGAAGCAACTGGTCGAGCTCCACAAGGCGGCCGAACAGGCCATGAAGGGCCTCATAGTTCGGCTATGGCCTCGAGGGGCTCTGCCTGGGAGCTATTTCGGGCTGGTGCGGCGGCTGGTGGAGGCCTGTCCAAGGCTCGAAGTCATCAAGCGCTCCATCTGCATTGAAGGTGCCCGTAGGGCCCTTGCCCGTGCTAAGGTGCACTGGGGCAAGCTGGATGCTGAGAAGCTTGTGAAGGACGGGCCACCGCCGGGGAAAGAGCATCGCAAGCCCGAGAATTATTATAAGGATGTTCTGAAGGGTGCCTGCCTTGTGGCGGATGAATGTTCTAGGGATGTAATTTTTGAGTGAAACTTGCTCGTTTTGTCCTGTGCGCTGAAAACTTGTTCATATGCGCTAAGCAATGTTGTTGGAATTTAAAATATTACCTTCTGTGCGGCTGTTTATCAATTCTGAGAGATGGCAAGTCGTCGGCTTCTGCCCCCATGCCGCTAGTGCTGGGGTGTTCGGGGATAAACCTGAGCACTCTTTTTCCCATGTTTGGGTCCTTTGAGGGAGGCGCTCAGCCCAACGAACAAGGCAATCAGACTATAATGTGTGAACACTCTCACTTAGCCATAGAATTCTATAATTTTAAATTTCGGCGAAGCCCCTGGTATTCGGAAGACCGAGTTCGGGGAGCTATCGACGCCTTGGCCGGACAGAGCCGGCTCCTCACCCTAAGCGGCATAAGTCTTTAGGGACTCGAAAAACCTCTCGAACAACGACCAGCTCTTGCTTCATCATGACAGTCAGTTTTAGCTTTCCCCACTGAGGTGCTCGACCCAGCTCAACTGGGGCACAATCGCAGTGGTTCTCCTAGTGCTACCTTAGCCGATATAGCAGAACGTAAGGCACCAAAACATAGGAGCCGAGCAAACCCAACTATTGACCCAAGACATGATTCCGAGCCGATGCATATAATGCTGTAAGTTCGGGGTGCCGCACTTGTTAAAGTGTTCGGACTTCTCACACCATATTGAGGGGTACCAAAGCCCCTGTCGTATTTTGGTCGTACCAAAGTGTACGGATGCAACATGTCGTTAAGGAACATATATTAAAAAAGAGTAATGCAAAAATAGACAAAAGCTATGCATTGTTTATTAAAGAGGGCTGCGATCAAAGCAGAATGATACAAATAATGCGATAAGCAAAAGGTTGGACTATGTAACATGTCCGTTCCAGGGGCAAGCTGCATAATAGTATGCGAAATAGGTATACTGCTCGTGATAGAGGCCACCTGGGAGTTCCGTAATGCGGCATGGCTTGTCTGCTTCCTTGGTTCTTGCATCGTTTGTGCGGCAATTGAACTGCCGAACAGGCCTTCCAAAGTGTGGAGTCCTGAAAGTAAGAGAAAATTAAAAAATCGGCGGCCCCTGGTGCGGTTTAAGCCATGTTTCGGGCATGCCATGATGGTGCCCCTTCCCCTGTACCCATGGTATTTCTAGAGCGTAGTTATGCACGCGAAGTACTGGTGTCGCATTTTTGCGAGGGCTGGGGTTGGGGCCGCATTGCTACGCCTGCTCGGATCGAGCCAGGCAGTCTTGTTGTAGGTTACTCCGGGCGCGCTTGACGGTGTCCGGTCGTTTAATGGCCGGACTGGAGAACTGCCTCGAGAGGCTTCTTTGTACTTCCGCTGCAAGGGCCGCCGTGTGCCCCTCCATTCAGAGGGAGCGTTCGGTGTTTCCATTGACCGTAATTACTCCTCGAGGGCTTGGCATCTTGAGCTTAAGGTATGCGTAGTGCGGTACCGCATTGAACTTGGCGAATGCGGTTCGCCCGAGCAGTGCGTGATACCCACTGCAGAATGGGACTATGTCGAAGATTAACTCCTCGCTTCAGAAATTATCCGGAGATCCGAAGATCACTTCAAGTGTGACTGAGCCTATACAGTTGGCCTCTACACCTGGTATTACACCTTTAAAGGTCGTTTTGGTGGGCTTAATCCTCGAGGGATCTATGCCCATTTTCCGCACTGTATCCTGGTAAAGCAGGTTCAGGCCGCCGCCGCCGTCCATAAGGACTCTAGTGAGATGAAATCCATCAATAATTGGGTCTAGAACCAATGCGGCGAATCCGCCATGACGGATGCTAGTGGGGTGGTCCCTTCGGTCAAAGGTGATCGGGCAGGAGGACCATGGGTTGAACTTTGGGGCGATTGGCTCTACCGCGTATACGTCCCTTAACGCGCGCTTCCGCTCCCTTTTGGGGACGTGGGTTGCGTATATCATGTTCACCATCCGCACTTGTGGGGGAAAACCCTTCTGTCCACTGTTGTTCGGTGGCCAGGGCTCCTTGTCGTCATCGCTATGCAGCCCCTTGTCTTCATTTTCGGCGTTTAACTTGCCTGCCTGCTTGAACACCCAACAATCCCTGTTGGTGTGATTGGCCGGCTTTTCGGGGGTGCCATGTATCTGGCACAAGTGGTCGAGTATTCGGTCCAACTGGACGGGCCCCTAGGATTCCTTTTGAATGGCTTTTTCCGCTGACTGGATTTAGAGCCTCTGAATTCGGCATTAACTGCCGTATCCTCAGCATTGTCGCCGTTAATGCGGCGCTTCTGCTTGTTGCGACACGACCTGCCACTACTGTCCCGGGTATCCGAATTACCAGGGTTCTTGGTCATATTGTTGCTACGAGCAAGCCAACTGTCTTCTCCCGTGCAAAAGTGGGTCATGAGTGTCTTGAGTGCTGCCATAGACTTCGGCTTTTCCTGTCCAAGGTGCCGGGCAAGCCACTCGTCACGAATATTGTGCTTAAAGGCTGCTAGGGCGTCAGCGTCCGGACAGTCGACTATTACCTTTGTTAGGAACCGTGTCCAGAATTGCCTGGCCGATTCCTCTGGCTGCTGAATTACGTGACTTAGGTCATCGGCGTCTGGGGGTCGCACATAAGTGCCCTGGAAATTGTCGAGGAATGCGGCTTCCAGGTCCTCCCAACAACTGATTGATCCTGTTGGCAAGCTGTTAAGCCAATGCCGAGCTGGTCCTTTAAGCTTGAGTGGGAGGTATTTGATGGCGTGGAAATCATCGCCGCGGGCCATGTGGATATGAAGGAGATAATCCTCGATCCATACCGCAGGATCTGTTGTGCCATCATATGATTCGATATTTACGGGTTTGAAACCCTCGGGGATTTGATGATCCATTATTTCGTCTGTGAAGCATAGTGGGTGTGCGGCGCCTCTGTACTGGGCTATATCATGACATAGCTCCAATGAGCTTTGTCTACTGTGTTCGGCCCTACCGAATTTGTGGCCGGCGTGACGGTTACCGTCTCGAGCCGTGGGGCGCCCACGCGATCCGTAGATCGATCTTGTTTGCCTTGTCCTCCAACATATCTTGTAAGTCCGTCGCATATTCCCGCGCCTTGGTACGGGGTGCGGCTTGAGTGGAGGACCGAGAGGCCTCTCTGTCGCGGCCACGAGGTGGCCGGTCGGCCGCATCAAATGCTTCCTCCTCTAATCGGGGTAGCAACCTGTGCTTTGGGTAGCTCTTGGAGGGGCGTTCGAGTTTATGCTCTTCGGCCGCAAGGACTTCAGTCCATCTGTCGACTAGGAAATCTTGATCAGCTCTAAGCGGTTGCTGTTTTTTCTTGAAGCTTCTTGCCGTGGCCATAAGCCTGCGTTGAAAACGCTCTTGCTCGACGGGATCCTCTGGCATGACGAATTCGTCATTGTCGAGGCTTGCCTCATCTTCGGAGGGAGGCATATAATTATCGTCCTCGACCTCTCTGTCTGCCGCTCTCTCATGAGGGCTGGTTTCTCCATCCTCCTGTGCTAAATCTTGCTGGAGGGGGTTTTCTTCAGCACTTTCCGGAGTATTATTATCTCCCGTGCTGGAATCACCGTATTTTTTTTGGCGGGATTTTGAGCGGCGCCGCTGACGCCGGCGCTTAGGCTGTTTCTTGGAGGGGTCATCCTCCGCTGTTCCATCGCCATCTCCTTCTTTTGGGGTGTCCACCATGTATATGTCATATGATGAGGTGGCTTTCCTGGGCTTGATAGGCGCTGGTTCTTCATTGTCTCCTTCATCGGCGTCCATACCGTCCATGTCTTCAGAGTCGAAGTCGAGCATGTCGGTTAATTCGTCGACAGTGGCTACAAAGTGGGTAGTGGGTGGGCCTTGAATTTCTTCATCGTCCCAATCCCAACCTTGCTGACCGTAGTTCGGCCAGGGCTCTCCTGATAAAGAGAGAGACTTCAGTGTCTTCAGAATATCGCCGAAAGGCGAGTGCTGAAAGATGTCCGCGGTAGTAAACTCCATAATCGGTGCCCAATCGGATTCGATCGGCAGGGGCACGGAGGGTTCAGAGTCCGGAGAGGAGTCCGGCTCCTTGGAGTCACGAGTCTTGCAGAGTGCAGGGCTGGTGTTCGGCTCGATCGCCATTGGGATCGCAGCCCCCGAGGCGACGTCCAACCACACATCCTCGATCAGCGCAGTTGGCTCCGAATTAAGGGTCGAAGTTGATGCGGGTGCGGCCTCCAGCGCACTGTTCGGCGGCAAAGCTAGATCATGGTCGTCGTGACAGTGCGGCGCACTCAGCAGTGGCTTGAATCCATCGAAGATCAAGTCCCCATGGATGTCAGCCGTGTAGTTTAAACTTCCAAATCTGACCTGACGGCCAGGGGCATAGCTTTCGATCTGCTCCAGATGGCAAAGTGAATTGGCCCGCAGTGCGAAGCCGCTGAAGACGAAGATCTGTCCGGGGAGGAAGGTCTCACCCTGGACTGCATCACCATTGATGATCGTAGGAGCCATCAAGCCTGACGGCGACGACACAGAGGAACTCTCAATGAAGGCACCAATGTCGGTGTCAAAACCGGCGGATCTCGGGTAGGGGGTCCCGAACTGTGCGTCTAGGCCGGTTGGTAACAGGAGGTAAGGGACACGAAGTTTTACCCAGGTTCGGGCCCTCTCAATGGAGGTAAAACCCTATGTCCTGCTTGATTAATATTGATGATATGGGTAGTACAAGAGTAGATCTACCACGAGATCGGAGAGGCTAAACCCTAGAAGCTAGCCTATGGTATGATTGTTGTTCTGTATGTTCTCCTACGGACTAAAACCCTCCGGTTTATATAGACACCGGAGAGGGTTAGGGTTACACAAAGTCGGTTACAATGGTAGGAGATCTGCATATCCGGATCGCCAAGCTTGCCTTCCACGCTAAGGAAAGTCCCTTCCGGACACGGGACGAAGTCTTCAATCTTGTATCTTCATAGTCCAGGAGTCCGACTGAAGGTATAGTCCGGTTATCCGAACACCCCCTAATCCAGGACTCCCTCAGTGGACGTTAATAATTTTTCTATTAATCTTCTGAAAAAAGAATCAACTCAATCACACTCTTCTTTAAAAAATGACAGCTAATCTCATGAGCGCAAAGTTTCTATTTTTAACAACAATATCACATTAACTTTCACCCAAGTCTTCCCAAAGGTCTTACTTGGCGCTTTATTGAAACAAAAGCTATAATACATGATTACTACAGTAGTTTAATCATGAGAACACACAAAAATAGTAAGGGTAAATATTGGGTTGTCTCCCAACAAGCGCTTTTCTTTAATGCCTTTTAGCTAGGCATGACGATTTCAATGATGCTCACATAAAAGATAAGAATTGAAACATAAAGAGAGCATCATGAAGAATATGACTAGCACATTTAAACCTAACCCACTTCCTATGCCTAGGGATTTTGTGAGCACACAATTTATGGGAACAAGAATCAACTAGCATAGGAAGGCAAAACAAGTATAACTTCAGAACTTTAACCACATAGAGAGGAAACTTGATATTATTGCAATTCCTACAAGCATGTATTCGTCCCTCATAATAATTTTCAGTAGCATCATGAATGAGTTCAACAATATAACCATCACATAAAGCATTCTATTCATGATCTACAAGCATAGAAATTTCACTAGTGTCCACATAAGCAAAATTCTCCTCATTCGGAATAGTGGGAGCAAACTTCTTCTAAATCCACTTTAGATGATAGTATTATTCATACTCCAAAATATATAAGTGAAGTTCATGGAGAATTCTACAATTAATATATACTAACCAATATCCAAGCTCAAAATATATAAGTGAAGCTCACGAAGCATTGTATAAAACCATACTCAAAAGATTTAAGTGAAGCACAAAGAGCAATTCTATAAGATCATACTCAAAAGATATAAGTGAAGCACATGAAGTATTCTATAAATCCATAAAGGGCTATCTCATACTAGCATAGTTATTAAAAGAAAAACAAAAACACAAATGACACAAATTATGTGAACAAAACAAAAACCGATGTATACCGATAATTGTTGAAGAAGAAAGATGGGATGCCAACTGGGGCATCCCCAAGCTTAGATGCTTGAGTATCCTTGAAATATTTACTTGGGGTGCCTTGGTAATCCCCAAGCTTGAGCTCTTGCCTCTCTTTATACTTCTCATATTGATAGCTCCTCGATCTTCGAGCACTTCATCCACACAAAACTTTAACAAAAACTTTGTGAGATCCGTTAGTGTAAATAAAGCAAATCACTACCTTTAGGTACTGTTGAAAACTTATTCCAATTTCATATTAGAACTATATGTACTGTATTTCAACTTCACCATGGTTCATACCCCCCGATACTACCCATAGATTCATCAAAATAAGCGAACAACTCACAGAAACAATATCTGTCAAAAACAGGACAGTCTATAGTAATCTGGAAGTTTAGTAAACTTGTGTAACTCCAAAAAATTCTAAACAAATATGAAAATTTAAAAACTTTGTACATAAGTAATGTGCAAAAAGTTTCGGACCCATTTGACTTTCCAGTAAAAAATGTAAAATCACACGCTACAGCCAAAGTTTCTGTTTTTTGTACTGCACAAAGTAAACAAGCAATCTAATCATCCTAAAACCAAGTCTTGGCACATTATTTCTATAATACAGTGGATACATACAAGGGGATAATTATTTTCAGAGAAGCTTCCATGAATTTTTTTTATATTTTTTCCATGATCATGAACACAAGTGTTCAAGGTCGACCCTCATATCTCCAATGCATAACCTTCCAATCACTTCTCTTATTGAAAATCTTTTTAGGCATGAGAGGCAAGTAATTTATTTTGTATTTTCATTCTTTAAAAAATGTATGTTTCACCGAAGGATAAACAGAAACAAAAAGAAAAAAAATCTACTTAGTGGAGAAAGCAAACAAGCACACACGAGAATATCAACCCCACGCTATTGCTCCCCGGCACCGGCGCCAGAAAAGAGCTTGATAATACCCAAGTGCAGGGAATTATCATAGCAATTCCCAAAGGTGGAAGTGATAAGTATGGAGTGTTGAACCCACAAGGAGCTAAAGGTAAGATCAATATTCTCTCAAGCCCTATCTGCCACTGATACAACTCTACGTACACCGAACGTTTGCTTCCAACTAGAAACGAGAAATAAAACTACGTTGTGGGTATGAAGAGAATAACTTTGCATAATATTGGAGAGATAAAATTTGAAAGTAGGTGTTGTTATCATAAAGTTGGAATATATTATTAAATATTATAAATAGTGAGTGTGGAATAATGGTGGATCGGTGTGCGGAATTGTCTTAGGCAATTGTTAACAAGACCGATAGTCGTCATTGCAATTTCATATGAGGGAGAGGCATAAGCTAACATACTTTATGCTCTTGGATCATATGCACTTATGATTGGAACTCTAGCAAGCATCCTCAACTACTAAAGATCATTAAGTTAAAACCCAACCATAACATTAAAGCATCAAGTCCCCTTTATCCCATACACAACAATACCCTTACTCGGGTTTATGCTTCTGTCACTCAAGCAACCCACTATAAGCGAATCATGAACGTATTGCAACACCCTACAGCGGGAATCCCTCACGCTTGCGCAACACGGAGGGCACAATAGGATAGAACCAAAATAAAACATACAACTCATACAAATCTAGATCATTAATCAACCCAAAGACAAAGGATATCTAGTCAAAACATCATAGGATGGCAACACATCATTGGATCATAATATGTGGCATAAAGCACCATGTTCGAGTAGGGATTACATCGGGGTGCGGGAGAGCGGACCGCATAAAAGAGATTAGGATGGTGATGATGATGGTGATGTTGATGAAGACGGTCACCGCGGCGATGATTCCCCTCTCGATGGCACTCCGGCGCCACTGAGAGAGAGGAGGAGAGGTTCAATCCCTTGTGCTTCCTCCTCCATGGCCTCCCCCCCTGGATGGGGAGAGGTCTCCCCTCTGGTCCTTGGCCTTCATGGTGATGATGGCCCCTCCGGGATCCTCCACACCCTCTGGTGATGATGGCCCCCTCCGGCAGGGTGCCAAAGAAGGCCTAGATTGATTTCTCATGGCTACGGAGGCTTGCGGCGGAGGAACTTCTGATCTAGGTTATTTTCTGGGGGTTTCTGTATTTATAGGAATTTTTGGCGTCGGTTTGACATCAGGGGGGTCTCTGGGTCATCCACGAGATAGGGGCCCATGCCGAGGGGGTGGGGCGCGCCCCCCACCCGCATGGACGACTCCGGACTCTTCCGGCCCAACTCTTTTACTCCGGGGGCTTCTTTTGGTCCATAAAAAATCATCAAAAGTTGGCACGTCAATTGGACTGTTTGGTATTCCTTTTCTATAATACTCACAAACAAGGGAAAAAGAGAAACTGGCACTAGGCTCTAGGTTAGTAGGTTAGTCCCAAAAATCATATAAAATAGCATATAAATGCATATAAAACATCTAAGATGGATAATATAATAGCATGAATACTTCATGAATTATAGATACGTTGGGGATGTATCAAGCATCAAAAACCTTTGGAAAGTAGCATCACTACAAGAAATATGTCAACTAGTGACCTTCTATCAGTGACCCTGGAAGAAATGGTCATAGATCTATGACCATTTCAGACCAATTGGTCAAAAGCTGTTCGGGGGGCTCCAAACCCTAAACCATCGCGACCATTTTGGTCAGAAAGGTCGTAATTTCCTTACATGAAATGGTCAGAAAGCAAACAACATTAGTCCCCTGCCTTATTTCTAGTTGTTAACGACGAATATAGATGGTCATAGTCTTGTAAATTGTGGTGGGTTGCTATGACTAGGCGCCACCTCATCAGTTTTGCCTATGTGTCATGTCCATGTGGCAGTTTTTGCCCTAGGTTGTGAAGCAACCTATATTTCTGTCATTCCCAAAATTGCTAAAAACATCTCATAAATTCTTTGGGTCATATCTTCGTCAAATATGTAAAAACCTTCCTTGCCTAGTTCAAAGATAATTCAAAAATATTCAGTTTCCTATTCTGTTCAGAACAACATTTTGTGAAGGAAGTACCACTTTGGCATGTCCAAATAGTATCCATTTTTTGCAGTGCTTTCCTATGCCCAAATAACTATCCTCCACCAAATGCCAGCTCAATCCATTCATTATTTTGAGCCGAGCTTCAACATTCGTAGTTATGTCCAGTGTGGTAGTTTGCAAAGCAAGTACCACCTAGGCTCCTCCTTTTGAGTTGAAAATTTGTGAAGACAGTCTTCTTTGTAACTGATCATCCTCAGCCAAAACTCACGCCCATTAGCCATGTACATTTCCCGTACCGCTAATCAAACACTTGACTGCTAATTCATGTTTGAGCATCGATCGGTGTCCTCGTGAGAATCTTATGTTGTAATTTTATTCCTAGCACCTACCTGGGGAGTGCTCAACCCACTAGACATGCCTAGGCCGCCCAGAACACATGGCAATGCCACGGTCACGCGGTGACCATGCGACAGGCATGCGAGTTTACGCGCTCTAGAGTTGGGGCCCTCGGCCACCGCCCAAACCTCGACGTATCGCCACCAAACCATGTATTTATGATTAAATAGGTACTTATGTACCTAGAAATGATTTTTGTAAAAAATAAATAGCAAACTATGAGGCAGCTACAGTTCAAATTTGACCCGCTTCCAACTGAATCAGTGGAAATTTGTCTTTTTCACCAGAGGTGGATCAAAACTTTTGACAGCCAACCTTTTTGTCAATTGTGCATTAAATATGTCCTAGTATTTTATAAAATTTATTTGGTCCAATTTTGCAACAATTATTTGGTAGGTCCTTCACAATAAAACCTCATTTCGGGCACTCGAAAAATGGAAAATGGTTTTTTCGTCCAAAGAAAATGAAAACTTCCTTAGGCAACATTGTTCGCCATTCCAATATGCACCCTTGTGCACAATATGATATCATTTGAACAAACTATGCCATGAATGTGGCCATAAGATTGATCATTTGGCTTGAAAGCCATTGATCTCCACACGTGATAGCTCGTTTCTGAGAACACTTTTTAAAATAATTGCCGTATTACAAGTTTGTTATTTTTCCTGGGAACTTGGCCACATATGATGACACAATGCGAAGGTTTCCCAATTTTTTGATTTTTTTTTTAAATTTTTATGCGTGTTTCAAAATGTGGTCAAAACGGCGGGAATGACCGTTCCTAGCTAGTGGTTGAATCTTGGATTTTTTTGGTGTTTGTCTGATTAAATATGTCCTTATGTACCTAGAAATGATTTTTGGAAAAAATAAATAGCAAATGAGGCAGCTGCAGTTCAAATTTGACCCGCTTCCACCTGAATCGGCGGAAATTTGTCTTTTTCACGAGAGGTGGATCAAAACTTTTTACACCCAAAAATTTAGTCAATTGTGCATTAAATATGGCCTAGTATTTTACAAAAATGATTTGGTCCAATTTTGCAACAATTATTTGGGAGGTCCTTCACAAAAAAACCTCCTTTCGGGCACTCAAAAAATGGAAAATGGTTTTTTGGTCCAAAGAAAATGAAAACTTCCTTAGGCAACATTGTTTGCCATTCCAATATGCACCCTTGTGCACAATATGAGATCATTTGAACAAACTATGCCATGAATGTGGCCATAAGATTGATCATTTGGCTTGAAAGCCATTGATCTCCACACGTGATAGCTCGTTTTTGAGAGCACTTTTTAAAAATAATTGCCATATTACAAGTTTGTTATTTTTCCTGGGAACTTGGCCACATATGATGACACAATGCGAAGGTTTCCCAATTTTTTGATTTTTTTGAATTTTTTATTCCCGTTTCAAAATGCTGTCAAAACGGCAGGAATGACCGTTCCTAGCTGGTGGTTGAATCTTGGAATTTTTTTGGTGTTTCTCTGATTAAATAGACACTTATGTACCTAGAAATGATTTCTGGAAAAAATAAATAGCAAACTATGAGGCAGCTGCAGTTCAAATTTGACCCGCTTCCAGCTGAACTAGCAAACATTTGTCTTTTTCACGAGAGGTGGATCAAAACTTTTTACACCCAACCATTTGGTCAATTGTGCATTAAATATGGCCTAGTATTTTAGGAAAATGATTTGGTCCAATTTTGCAACAATTATTTGGGAGGTCCTTCACAAAAAAACCTCCTTTCTTGCACTCGAAAAATGGAAAATGTTTTTTCGTCCAAAGAAAATGAAAACTTCCTTAGGCAACATTGTTTGCCATTCCAATATGCACCCTTGTGCACAATATGAGATCATTTGAACAAACTATGCCATGAATGTGGCCATAAGATTGATCATTTGGCTTGAAAGCCATTGATCTCCACACGTGATAGCTCGTTTCTGAGAACACTTTTTAAAAATAATTGCCGTATTACAAGTTTGTTATTTTTCCTAGGAACTAGGCAACATATGATGACACAATGCAAAGGTTTGCCAATTTTTTGATTTTTTTGAATTTTTTATGCCCGTTTCAAAATGCGGTCAAAACGGCGGGAATGATCGTTCCTAGCTAGTGGTTGAATCTTGGAATTTTTTTGGTGTTTCTATGATTAAATAGATACTTATGTACCTAGAAATGATTTTTGGAAAAATTAAAGAGCAAACTACAAGGCAACTACTGTTCAAATTTGACCCGCTTCCAGCTGAATCGGCGGAAATTTATCTTTTTCACGAGAGGTGGATCAAAACTTTTTACACCCAACCATTTGGTCAATTGTGCATTAAATATGGCCTAGTATTTTAGAAAAATGATTTGGTCCAATTTTGCAACAATTATTTGGTAGGTTCTTCACAAAAAAACCTCATTTGGGGCACTCGAAAAATGGAAAATGATTTTTTCGTCCAAAGAAAATGAAAATTTCCTTAGGCAACATTGTTTGCCATTTCAATATGCACCCGTGTGCACAATATGAGATCATTTTAACAAACTATGCCATGAATGTTAAGGTAGATTCTTTTTTGAAACATAATTTGTCTTTTTGATGAGAGGTGGATCGAAAGCATTTTACATGTTAAGATTTGGTCCACTATACATAAAATGCACTCTTATAGTTTTGGAAAATGGTGTGGTGCCATTTTCAAACAAATGTTTGGTAGATTCTTCACAAAAAAAGAATTTTGTCACTCTGAAAATAGAAAATGGTTTTTTCCTAGAACTCATTTCTCAAAACACTTTTTAAAGATATTTGTCTTATTCCAATTTCAAGTTTGTTAGTTTCCCTAAAAACTATGTCACATTTGGTGACACAATGAGAATGTTTTTTTTGAATTTCTCATATCAGAAAACTATTTATATGATTCAACACCTTTTTTTGAAACAACATGATTCAACACCTTATTTTTAGTCGATTACGACCAATTTAGAAGGTCATAACGTGTACTGAATTCTGATTGGTCCATTGGCATGTCACACGGATCGTGCCTCAAACGCTGCCGGATGCTCCCGAATCCGACGGCAGCCCTTTCTCCCTCACCCCCTCTTTGTCTCAAAAAAATAAAAGAAAAAGAAAACTCCCTCACCCTCTCACCCCATAAACCCTAGCGCTCCAGATCCGCACCCCGCCGCTCACACCCTCGTCTCCCACATCGCCGCCACCACCCACACCGGTCCCATCCCTCCCCTTGTCTACCTCCCAAACCTTGCCGCCGGCGGCCTCTCCCCTCCTCTCCGCTCCCCTAGCTCAGGCAGAGCCCCCCACCTATCCACCTCTATTTAGCGACCCCTCTCTCTCCCCCGGGACTCATCTTCGCCGCTAGGGTTTGCGGTGGCTTTTCGCCACGCTCGCCATGGCTCTCCGGCAACCAGGACGCAACGGCGTCGACAGGATCCGACGGGCGCATTGCTCCGGCGATCCGGTGACTCAGGTGAGTACCTCTAGTCCTCCTCGTGGCATCCCTCCCTCTCTTCCTCACCACGTTCCCTCTCCCTCCCGGAGCCGTCGTCGCTCGAGGAATGGAACGCCATGGATGGGATGGCCACTTCCTCCCCTGCTCCGACGCCATGGAGGTCGCCTTCTCGCTGCAGCGTCTCCTTGCCGCCGAGTCTCTTTGTGGTGGTCTGCTGGCTGTGATCTCGACCTGCCCCAATGCATTATCCGGCATTGGCATACACAGCGGAGGTGCTGCTGTTCCACTACGCCAACCCCATCTTCCAGCCCTCCGTCGCCCCACTAGCAAGCTACAAGGTGAGGCCGTCTGGGATTCTATTGTGTGCATTTGTGCTCGAGTTGTGTGCATTTGTGCACACTTGTTCATTTAGCTGATCTGGGATTCTGTAAGGAAGATCATCACAATTATAGTTGTAATTTCTTTGGTTGAAGCATTGAATAGATTCGTACCAAGTTGGGATGTTGGGATAGTAGGATTCCCATTGTCTCTTGTAGCACCGAATGCTAGTATGTGTTTTACTGAAGTCATCAGATAGTTAACTCACTGTGAGATGTCCACTCTTGTTTTGTTAACAAACATGAATTGTTAAGTCATCTATTCCTGGTTGTTGCTTTTGTTCAATATATATGTGTGCTTTCTGTTCTTTTGCAATGTCCACAAACTATTCTGTTTTGTTAATTATATGTTCGATGAGCAACCAGAGCTTATAGTGTTGATTCTGATGATTATGTATGTTCGTAGGGATATGAAAGAGAGGTTTCATAGGCTGCAACCAAGGAACATAAGAAGAAGCCAGTGGTACTGCACCCAGCCCTCTGCTCCTGCTTGGAATCTTTGCGGCACGTGTGATCTGACTGGGTTGGGTTGGTGTCTAGTTGTAGGACAAGGTGGTGAACTCGCTGTTCGAGAAGAGGCCGAAGCAGTTGGCCATCGGTGGCGAGCTACCGTCCAAGAAGGACCTCCACCGGTTCATCAAGTGGCCCAAGCTCGTGCGCATCCAGCGCCAGCGCTGCATCCTCAAGCAGCACCTCAAGGTGCCCCTGCCGCCCCACCGGTCCATAGGCAGGTAGCCACTGCGCCTTCCTCCCTCTTCACTCGTGCCCCCTACCATGGACCTGGACGGTTGAGCATCAGACAATGTGGCACTACTGCCGCGTATACATGGGTTAAGATCATCCTTAATCAGGTGTTCTTGGCAAGATCTTGCAAGACAGAGGAGGAAGCAGCTCACACCCATGATCTTGCGGCGCTCAAGTGCTGGGGCTCAGGCGGTGCTCAAGTGCTGGGGCTCAGACTGCGGGCTCCTCAACTTCCCAGTAAGTTCAGAGATACTATTGGTCTTAGATTGCTGATTTTATTCAGAGTGAAGCTTACTAAGATTGGGCTGCGACGGGTGCAGGTGGACACGTACATGCATGAGCACGAGAGGATGCAGCGGGTGACATGGGAGGGGTACCAACAACAACAACTTCGCCGACAGGGGCCTACCGCTCAACATCCTGGTGTACTTTCCACTACCAATCATGCGCATCTGATAACAATTAATAAGAGCACGAGCAAGTCTGCATGAATATCAAGACCATTCAGGTTCAGGTTCAGCGATATGGCTCTCTGAACCGTGAGTAGGTAGCACAACGCATGCCTTCCCGGCTGACAGACAGGGCCACTAGTTGTCCTGCGGCTCTACTACTGTACCATGTGTTCCTACTACTAGCTCTAGTCGTGGATGCTGGGTAGCTCCCTGTTTTCTCTGTTTTTTATGTAATCTTTTCTCTGTTTGTTTTTCTCGGCGCATCATAGATGAAGCCCGGAGCTAGATAGAACCATACAACTGCGGATGACAAACACTGCAATTTAATCTAAAATTGTCATCATGATCCTAGCAAATACTCATCAAATAACTGTAAATTGTTGCATGATTAGTGTCTAGTGTAGATTCAAAATAAGGTTGCACTTTTAGATGAGATAAGCCACTAATGATGGATGCTTGGTAATTGTCTTGTGTTCTGTGCATGTCAATACTAGCAGTATGTTCGTGAGCAACAAGCATATGATTTGTGCTTGTGCTCTACTGTATTGGCCTCATTGGTCATGGCTGATTGACCTGGACAATAGCTTATTCCTTCAGCGTACTATCTCTTTCTCGAGTCAACTCAAGCAACAATTCGTACTAAATAGCACTTCTTTATTTTCATGCAGACTTGCTCCATCTCGTCTTAATTTTTATGCATGTTTCTTTCCGGACTTGATCATCCTAAATAGCACCTGATTCATGTTGGTTGATGAACCACTACCCGCGTCGGGAGACTAGCAGGGAACTTGCAAACTTCAGTTTTCTCACCAGTAGTCACTTATCCTGTTGTTCATGTCCATACATCATTTGTCCTGGTTCTATGTTACAGCTGCTGCAAATAATTTATTAATGTGGGATGTGGCTCTATGTCCAGTTCTATTTCTCTTCTAAAGAAATCCCCTGCCTCTGGTGTGCAGCAAGTTGATTGTTCAGTCTCTGTATTATTGTGCAGATTGGCCAAGTGTTCGTCGATCTGCAAGCCGGTTTAAGAGCTGGATTGGCCGGTCCAATTCAACACGGAGCTGAGTGTACGTTGAAACTTTTCGTCCATCAAGCACCGCCTCTGGCCGCCCCGACGACGCCCTCGACTTCTCCAACCTCCACTCCTCCATGAGGTACGCATGCATTTCTGTTCCTTGTAGTCACACTGAACTGTTACTTTATTTGTTCTGAAGTGTTTACTTCTAGTTACACTAAACTAGCTAATATAAGAGGGTGGCAATTATGTCACCAATTGCTGAACACCACCTGTGTGTTATGAACTTGTGGTACTGCCCACTGCCAGGAAGAAAAACATGTAGTACTGCTGATAAAATTCAGTGAGAGATGTGGCTCCCTTCATTGACTGTCTGTTTCTCTACTGCTCATTCATGTTCGCGTATTTTTTTACAGTGGCAGTCAAGGTTGGAAAAAGCGGTAGGCGTAAGCGAGGCGGTTGGCCTTCGCTAGTGCTTAGGCGGTGCTTAAGCACCCTAGGCGTAGCCTAGGCGGTAATATATATTCTACTATCAGGGTGTATTTGTGGTTATTATATGTGTATTGATGTTAATTTAGGGCACATAAATAAGTTAACTACCATCTACTACCATTTGAATATGTGAGATTTGGCATTTCAGTTCAATATGGTATGATTTCTTGCTTGGGTAAACAATTTGTTGCATGCACTGCCTAGACTGCCATTTATGCCCTAGGCGAGGCGTTTGGCCATTGCCTAGTGCCTAGGCGTGCCTAAGCGCCTCCTAGGCACTGCCTTTTGCAACAGAGGTGCAGTATGTATGCACCATGTGTGTGTAATAAAATAGAAATGGAATTGGGGGGCTGCTTTCTTTTCATTTCCTCGGGTGTTGTTGCTCAATTGCAAAAGGAGGGCTTAGTTAATTTCAAGAGTCTAATTTCAAGGATGCAAATGTTGGCTGGTGCATCTAGAGAAATTTGTAACTAACAGTAATATCACATCTTGTGTCAGACGCAGAGTTGCAGTTTACCTAACAATGAATACGAGTTGCAGTATGGTGGGCTTCTATCTATATGTTGTTGTTACATAACCATAAGCTCCTCCTAGAATAGTACGTTTCAGGTTTAACTGTTGGTTTACATTGAAACTGTTAAGCAAGTATCAAATTGAGTGCATAGTGTGCAATTTGTCTGTAGTAATCTAGTAGCACATAAGCATCAGACCGTATGTTTTCTTATAAGCAAACTATATTGATGGTTGCAAGATAAGTTAAAATATACTAGCGCTACCTTGATTTTTATACTGCTTGCCATTTATTTCTTCATTTGATGTTTTATATGCTTCATTTTAGGCTGCGTGCGAGTGGAGGCGGCGGCTCGGCTGGGCTCGAGGAGCCGCGACGCGGCAGGGAGGAAGCTGCTTCCTTTTGTCCTGCTTCATGTCCTTGGGGTGGCTATAGCTGCGCAGGGGGTGGCCGAGGATGGTGCTGCAAGCTTTGTAGGCGGCTGCGGCGGGAAGAACAGGAGGAAGAAGGTGGCGGTGGATTTGGGCTGCGTGCGAGTCAGGCTGCGGCGGGGAGCTGCTGCTGTTGGTCCTGCTGAACAGAGGAGGAACTGCAGCTGCTGCTCCCTTGTGCTGTTCCTAGAAGCTTGCTGAGCTACTGCTGCTTGTGTGGCTGCTTCTTGCTGCTGCGGCAGAGAAGGAAAGAGGTGCAGCCTGCTGAATAGTAAGAGCTGGGCTGGACTGCTTTACAGAGTTTTTTTCTATGGACTTGCTATTGTGAGCTTGGTTGTGGTGGTGGTTATTGCTGTTACATGTTACATGTAGAGATGTTTCATGATTTACTCCGTAGCTGCTTTCTATATTTGTTTTTATTTTGTTTCTAACTCTTTTTGTTTATCGTTAGATGCCTTCATTCAGCTTGTACGAACACATCCAGAAATGGTGTTTCCTCTCATTTAAGAAGCTCCAGCCTGAAAGTGAAGTCAGGAGTATAGTTGTAGTAGTTATATGTTGTGATAGTATCACATGTAATGGTGAAATGAATTATGTAAAGATTGTGCTCTTAGCCAAAATTGGCCTGTGGTTTGAAAATTTTCATTTCTTTGCTGTTCTGACTGAAATAATTGTGTGGAAATTGGAACTTGGTTTGTCTTTAATTAGAACCTGACAAGTGGGACCTAATAGTATTTGGCATCTAAAATGGGCATTTTCCAAATAATATTCATAGGGAAAAAACTAAAAATTAAGGAAATGGATTGTAAAAAGGCTGAGGCCCAATTGAGAAATAGATGCGACCCAAAAAATAAATGGTCTAAAAAAGGATCACGCCCTAGAAATAAAAAGGCTGCAATGTTGGGCTTGGCCCATGAAGTCAACCAAAAATTAATAGGAAAAATACATTAAAAAGGCCGAACTGTTGGGCTAGGCCCATGTAAAATGCCGAATTGGACCGGGCTGATTCTTGTGCCACATCAGATTGCCACGTCAGATGCCTACGTGGCCTGGGGAGGCTGCTAGTGACCAAAACAAAACAGTAGGAATATTTTGGTCGTAAATGTCTACGACCTTCTCACAGAGAAGGTCGTTAATTTCAGTTTACGACCGCCAACTTTTAACCTTCTGTTTTTGGTCAAAAAAGGTCGCAAATGAAAAACTATGACCATTCAGTGACCAATAGTCAAGGTCACAAGTTGACATATTTCTTGTAGTGCATCATACATGGTAAATAGACAGATGAATCTCATCTGGGAAACTGCAGAAGTGGAAGGCAAATATTGAGCCTTCAGTGATGTTGAATGTCCTTGCAACCTTAGGCCACTGGCTATGGATAATTGCCTGCCCAACCTTCGTCCTCTTCAGCAAGACTTCAATATTGTACCATGGGTGTTGAATGAATACCTTCCTCGCCTCTTGACCATGCATGTGGTTTGAGAAGTAATCATCGGTGAACTGCGTTGAAAAGTACTAAAAACAAAGCTATGCATAAATCACTGTTGTAAATTTTGAAATGGCGCAAGGGGTAAAACACAAGGTAAAAGAGTTGGTACCATCCTATAGTTGACTGATGTCTTCTTCATTGTGCAGACAAAGATCTTGCTATTATTCGTCGCAAGTTTCTTCATCCTAACAATCTTTCTGAGTTTCATGACTTGAATGATATTCATGGACATCTCATTTCCCCGTATGCAAATGGGTCAAACAGTGGATCCAAGCCTCTGACAGCAGGACCTACATGTGCAACACCAAATTGTAAGAAACCTAAATATTAGAATGATTCCTGCAATTGCACAATAATGTGCTATTAGCCAAAGGACCCTCTTGAATAAATCTCGATGGTAAACCGCAGTGTCTCCTATTGTTTCCCTGCAACACACATAAGGAAGATCTTGATTAGGTTAACTAAGAGTTGCCATACTATCACTAGAATATGTATTGTGTACAGCCAAATTCGATTGGTGTCACATGCGTAACAATACAAAATTGTACCCACAGCAAATGAAAATCAAATTGTAGAACTGAACCAAACAGTTAAATGGACAGCAGACCAAATGAACCAAAATAGTTAACTGAACACGACATTGCAGAATAGAAACATCTACTAGAAGATAAGACAGTTAACAAAACAAATAATGCTTGAGATAGTACTACGGAATGTAGCAATTGTTGGACCAAAGTGTTAACCGAACACTACATCAGAGGACCAAACTATTAACTGAACATCAGATTGCATATTAACATTACAAAGGACAAATCACCAGAAGGCACTGGTAGAGGCCTTGAGAAAACATCATGAACTGTATTTTGAAGTAGACAACTGCATGGCGGTATTGACGGTGGACTCGAAGACGAGGTGCTCCTCCAAGATCTGGCCGTCGACACGCATGGCAGCCATAGCGACCTCGTTCGCGCGTGCGGCTGCATGCTACTCAGATCCACGCTATACTACGTGTAAAATGGCTGTGGGCGGCGCATAATTGGAGTAGGGGGGCAGTGATTTCGGTGGAAGGTGTCACTCCATCAGTCGGGGCATGTGGGACGGGAAAGGAGGAGGATGGTGTGGGTGGGGTGTCTAGTACGTGACCATATCAACAAGGCCGCGTAGCAAGAAGAAGGGTCGGCGGCGAGGAGGCCGCGTAGCAAGAAGAAGGGCTGCCGGTGAGGAGGCGGCGCTACGAGAAGAAATGTCGGCAGCGAGGAGGCGGCGCTGCAAGAAGAAGGGTAGCCGGCAAGGAGGCGGTGGTGCAAGAAAAAGGGTCGCCGGCGAGGAGGCCGAGCTGCCAGTAAACAGCAGTGAAGGTTTGAACTTGGAAAGCAAGGAGGAACAATGGAAATGTGGCTTTTGGTAGGAGGGAGGGGCGGGGAGATAGATATTTCTGTGATGGCCAAAAATATTTTGCTCGGTGCTGCGAGAAACTGGAACCTAAGTATGGTTCAAGCGGGGGCGGGGGTCTATAGACGATGAAGCTTCCTGCATAAGCTAGACAAGACGGTGTGCCAAGATATTTTATATCGCATCCCACATGATTCTTTCTAGTAAACTGTTTGTGGTATACATGCGTAAGCTTCCTGCGGGGGTCTGTAAACTGTTTGTGGTATACCTGCGTAAACTGTTTGTGGTAAAGACAAAATGGTGTTACGGAGGGAAAGGATGGTGTTTGAATTGCTAGAACATTTATGTACAGTGAACATGCAACTAGAACATGGTGTCGTGTTTAAATTTGGAATTATTCCGGGTTCGTTTGGCATTTTTATGCATTAATTGAATTTCAAGGCATTTAATGTGCATAATTCAAATTTGAACTACAAGCACATGCTCCAATGCACCAAAGGTTGGTGAAAAATCACTTGTGTATCTTTGGGTGAATTTATAGTTCCCATGCAAGAAATGGGAATAACATTTAAACATCTGGGTGTCGTGGCTCGGCCGAAATGATTGAGAAACTTGGTTTTTTAATTCCTGTAAATCCAAAATACGGCTGAAAATCATGAAACTTGGCATGGTGTCATGACATGGCACCAACATGTTGTGGTAATTTTTTTGGCCGAATTGCGACAAGCTTTGGTGTAAGCTTCTTGCAAACCAGAGCATCCCTCAAGAAGGCTCTTGGTTCTGAGAGGGAATGTGTCACCTCCGTGTGCGAAACGACATACGTACACTGCCTTCTCCCACCTTAATTTTTGTACATTGGCAGATTAGACCAAAGAGAATATCGTGCTAAATTTTGGAATTATTCCGTGTTCGTTTGGCCTTTTCTATACATTAATTGAGTTTCTGGGTATTTAATGTGCATAAATCAAATTTGAACTACAAGCACATGCTTTAGTGCACCAAAGTTGTTTGAAAAATCACATGTGTGTCCTTGGGTGAATTTCTAGGTCCCATGCAAGAGATGGGAGTGAAATTCAAACATTTGGGCATCGTGGCTCGGCCGGAAAGATTGAGAAACTTGGTTTTTTAATTCTTGTAAATCCAAAACACGACTGAAAATCATGAAACTTGGCGTCGTGTCATGACATGGCACCAACATGCCGCGGTAATTTTTATGGCCCAATTGAGACAAGTTTTGGTGTAAGCATCTTGCAAACTGGAGCTTCCCTCAGGAAGTCTCGTGGTTCCGAGAGGGAACGTTTCACCTGCGTGTGCGAAACGACTTACGTACACTGCCTTCTCCCACCTTAAATTTTTTACAGTGGCAGATTAGACCAAATAGAAGTACCGTGCTAAATTTTGGAATTATTCCGGGTTTGTTTGGCCTTTTTTATACATTAATTTAGTTTCTTTGCATTTAATGTGCATAATTCAAATTTGAACTACAAGCACAGGCTCCAGTGCACCAAAGTTGTTTGAAAAATCACATGTGTGTCCTTGGGTGAATTTCTAGGTCCCATGCAAGAGATGGGAGTGAAATTCAAATAGCTGGGCGTCGTGGCTCGGTCAGAAAGATTGAGAAACTTGGTGTTTTAATTCCTATAAATCCAAAACACGCCTGAAAATCATGAAACTTGGCATGGTGTCATGACATGGCACCAACATGTTGCGGTAATTTTTTTGGCTGAATTGGGACAAGCTTTGGTGTAAGCTTCTTGCAAACCAAAGCTTCCCTCAAGAAGGCTCGTGGTTCTGAGAGGGAACGTGTTACCTCCGTGTGCGAAACAACATACGTACACTGCCTTCTCCCGCCTTAATTTTTTACACAGGAAAATTAGACCAAATAGAAGTACCGTGCTAAATTTTGGAATTATTCTGGGTTCATTTGGCCTTTTTTATACATTAATTGAGTTTCTGCGCATTTAATGTGCATAATTCAAATTTGAACTACAAGCAAATGCTCCAGTGCACCAAAGTTGTTTCAAAAATCACATGTGTGTCCTTGGGTGAATTTCTAGGTCCCATGCAAGAGATGGGAGTGAAATTCAAACAGCTGGGCATCGTGGATCGGCTGGAAAGATTGAGAAACTTGGTTTTTTAATTCCTGTAAATCCAAAACACGCCTGAAAATCATGAAACTTGGCATGGTGTCATGACATGGCACCAACATGCTGCGGTAATTTTTTTGGCCGAATTAGGACAAGCTTTGGTGTAAGCTTCTTGTAAACCGGAGCTTCCCTCAAGAAGGCTTGTAGTTCCGAGAGGGAACGTGTAACCTCCATGTGCGAAACGACATACGTACACTGCCTTCTCCCGCCTTAATTATTTTACACAGGTAGATTAGACCAAATAGAAGTACCGTGCTAAATTTTGGAATTATTCCGGGTTCGTTTGGCCTTTTTTACACATTAATTGAGTTTCTGCGCATTTAATGTGCATAATTCAAATTTGAACTACAAGCACATGCTCCAGTGCACCAAAGTTGTTTGAAAAATCACATGTGTGCCCTTGGGTGAATTTCTAGGTCCCATGCAAGAGATGGGAGTGAAGTTCAAACATCTGGGCATCGTGGCTCGGCCGGAAAGATTGACAAACTTCTTTTTTTAATTCCTGTAAATCCAAAAAACGCCTGAAAATCATGAAACTTGGCCTGGTGTCATGCATGGCACCAGCATGCTCTGGTAATTTTTCTATCCGATCTGCGAAGGCGCACACATTAACAATCAACAAAGTCATTTTGGAACAAGTGCTCTCACGTTACAAATCGTAAACACAAGTATTATTGAAACCATGTGCGTTCTACTTACCAATTACGTGCGGCCACGCGTCCCCTTTTTTTATTGGCTAGGAGGTGCTGTGAGGGGTAGCTATTTGAGTACAGGAGGCTAGTGATCAGACCCCTGCGCGTGCTCATCGGGTGGAGAGCCCTTTGACCGCTACCAGCCGCGCACCTCCCTCCTAACGTCTCCATTAATGGCACCCGGTCACCTGTTCTATGGCATGGCTATATGTCTCACTGGACTGAGATTTCAAAGGGAAAAATGAAAATCTGAAAATAAAGTTTTGCACCGATCTTGATGTAAGATGTGACAGACCTATATAGCATTGACTGCGACTTATGGCAAGCATGATGAATATAAGGATGATGAAAGTGGATAATAATTGTCTTACATATTTGGAAACATAATTAAAAAAGGCCACATGCGGCAACACCCGAAATACACAAGGGCAAAAGAAGAAGGAAGACAACGACCTGGCTCGCTGATCTCTACTTAATTGATGCGTTGCTGTAGGCCGTGGGAACTAGTCTCCGCGGCGAGCGGCAGAGAGCTCTTTCTTGTCCTCTGGATGCTGCTTGAGAGCATCCACAAATTCCTCCACCAGCCTTCTGCGCTCGATGCACAGCATGGCATTCTCGTCCTTAAGTTTCTCGACAATGACGCTGGTCCTCTTCAACAAGGCAGTGGTCTGCTCCTGCTGCTTCGCACTTCCGATGATCTTCGCTCTCAGCAGGCCGCGCCCGGCCGGGAGCTTCACATTGCTCTCATTTAGTTGCCGGATGACGTCGGTAGACTATTCAAATGAGGATTTCAAGTCTTCCTGCAACCTCGCCCACCTGGAGATCTGATCCATCTGCCTAACAACAAGGGCTCGCATGCGCCTGTAAGAGTCCTCGCGTGCCCACGAGACATTTTCCCAGGCTGCCGCGGCGCGGGAGGACATCTATGTTGCATTCGCGGTGCGGCGGGACATCCCTTCTGCTTCCACGGTGCAGCTGGACCAGTCTGCTGCATCGACAGCGTGGCGGGACCTCTCTGCTGCTACGGCTGTGCGGCAGGACATGTTGGCTGCTTTCGCAGCGAGGCGGGACATCTCTCATGCTTTCGCTTCCAGGCTCGCCTCTCCTTGGTGGCAATCTCTCAACCCAGAACTCACGCTGGCCATGGCGGATGTAAGGGAACGATGATGAATGACTTGTTTGTTTTTGACTTTTTGTGGATGAGGAGCTAAAGAGGAATGTGCAGTCATCTTGGAGTAGTTGTATTTATAACCGAGTAGTAATACACTCCTAAGTGGGAAACCATTTTGGTTTTGATCGGTGTGAATAGGTTCGCAATTTGGAATGTGACGGGATGCATGCTCAAAATTTACTGACGGTTATAAGTGCGGCACTATTCCCAGAAGGCGTAACGTGGGCACGTACGCCTTCTCGGCAGTGTACGTGGCGTTTGCAACATAGGGTGCACCGCAATAGGCAATGTCAGGACACGTCTTGTTCCAACAACCGTGCGCGCTCGTTATTACCATCGCACACACTTCTTTTAATTAGAATGTGTGTGCCCATCTAGCGCACACACGTTGATCTATCTAACTGTTTCAGTTTGTTATGGCTAATCGCAAACAGTTCATCCATGTGAAGTGTATGCCATCAATCGCAGACACTTTAATCTGGCTGACCCGTTTCTATTCTGTTGCCTAATCGGAAACAGTTAATCCTTCTGAAGCGTATGCCCTCAATATCACACACCTTGATCTAGCTGACCATTTCTTTTGTGTTGCCTAATTACAAATAGTTCATCCGAGTAAACCGTATGCTGTACATCGCACACGCCTTCATCTGGCTGCCCGTTTCTTTTGTTCCTCCTCATCGCAAACAGTTAATTGAGTTGAACTATTTGCCCTGCATCGCACGCGCAACTAAAATCTGAACCTTGTTTGATGCATCCCCCATCACAAAAGTTTTGCACCGTTTTGACTGTTTTTTACACCACCATTTGTGATTACGGCATCGCACACAGTTTCGTTGAAGGGTCCCTGCTCGTAGTGTCGCATTAGCAGCATTCTGCAGTAGTGATTAGTTTGATGTAAGAACATGGTTAATAGACAAGTGTACTAGTATGTACCAAAAACAGGAAGGCGTGTCATATTCAAAGGTATAATGTGTAAGCTAAGCAGATGCAATTTAACCAAAAATTGGAAGCAATACAAGCTAGACATTCGACTAGAGTGGTGATCATGATCATCGAGGACCTGAGAGCCTGGCAGGAGGCTGGCTGCTTCGCCACCATCGTGGCTTTTTAGCTGGCTTCCAGGTGATGCCTGTCTGTGCTGGGCTTGTCATTGGTTCGGCCAGTGACCTAACAAGCTATTTGTCTTTTGGTGCTCCCTGGATGGTGGTTCGTATAAAAATATCTTTCCTTATCTTAATAAAGACCATCTTCAACCTTTCAAATACAAGCTAGACAGCATATGCAACACGCAACCACATATGACACCGGAAAGTTAAAGTAGGCACCTGGGATGGTGGTTCATTGCGAGAGAGATCATCAACTCTAGAGCCACGTTTACCGTCTCCATCTGCTGACACTACACCCTTTAAAGTGCTGAAACGTGTCTGGCCTAGCTGCATACCAAACTGGAGCGACTTCTCTCTTTTCTTTTCTTCTTCTGTCAAGGCAGCAAAGTTTGAAATACCCGTGCATAAAAACACAATAGTGAGAGTATGGGTGAAGTGTGTGCAGAACTAGTGCACTGTAAAAGTAGCAGATAGCAGGTGGATGAAAAATAAATGATAGGAGACATATGATAGCTCTACAACATTGCATGGCAAACAAAATTAGATTCTACTCCGTATGATTTTGTAATATATGAGCACATGGATGGCTGGGAAATGCAGGTACTCCTCCAGCACACCACCACATGTGGTCCTATCAAAATAACAGTCGACTGGAAATAAATAGGCCAGTCGATTTTTTTGTGAACCGTCCGATCTATAAGGAATGGGCAGATGGCCTTCGTCTACCTCCCGCCAGTCACTATTGACGATCTTTCTCGAACCGCCAGCGACCACCGGCCCATATCCTTACCTCCACCGTCTCGCCCTCCCCTCGACCTCACACCCACTATAAAAAAACACATCCGTGACATTTTTGTCCAAATGAATTTTATCTCTATCATGCTTATGACACTTCTATGACGATAATTGTGACAAAATCTGGTATCATCATAGATGTGGTGGGCTCCTACTTCTATGCCAAAAAATCACGATAGAAAATGGGCATTTCGTCCTGGGCGGGCCGGAGACGCAGCTGCATGACATTCTTTGGGCCGTCCATGACGGAAAAAACCGTGGTACAAGCGAGGGTGAGGAAAATATCGCAGAATTCTCGGTTATAGTGGTGGCCAGGGGCCGAGCGATGCGCGTTTCTCTCATACACGTACGTGTGTGGGGGCGAGGAGTTGGGCTCTAACTAAACTCGAGCGAGGCATTCGCCTACTGAACCCAAGTGATTGCGCTGTAGGCTACGTGTTACTGAACCCGAGCGATCGATCGATGGCTGTTAACTCAACCCGATCGAGCGATTCCTTCACCACACTACTGCTAGCTGAAGCCGATCGATGCTGCCTCTGGATGAACAGTGAGCGTTGTTGGGGGGGGGGTTGGATGAACAGTTCCCAGTGGGGGGTTGGATGAACAAGACCCCGTGGTAGTAGAGGCAGTTGCCGCTGGATAAACGGGACCCCGATCGAGCCAGTTGGGGGTGGATGAACATGACGTCATGGAGGACTGGATGAACAGGACCCCGTGGAGGGCTGGTTGAATAGTAGCCGATGGACGGCTGGATGAACAATAGCCCGTGGAGGGGTCGTTGAACAGGACCCTGTGGAGAGGGTTGGTTGAATAGTAGCCGGTGGAGGAGCGGTGGAGGCTGGATGAACATGAGCCCGTGGATGAACAGTCGCAGGTGGAGGCTGGAGGAGGTCGACAGTGGATGAACAGTAGCTCGTGGAGGCTGGAGTATGTCGACGGTGGAGATGAAGAGTATCCAGTGGAGTCCCGTTTTGTAGTATGCCACACCCCTCCCGATGAACAGGACACGGTAGCGCTCCAACACAAGTCTGTTTCCTCCGTTTTGCTGTACGCCACACCCCTCCCGATCAATAGGCCCCTTTTCGACCGTAGGAGGTCCAAGATAAGTCTGTTTCCTCTGTTTTGCGGTAATCCAAACCCCTCTTGATGAACATGATCCTGTTTTGTCCCCTGGTCGGTCAAACACAAGGCCGTTTCCTCCGTTCTCCGGTACGCCAGGCCCCATTTCGATCGGCTGTTCCGTGCAAGCCGATTGGCTCCCGATGAACACGACGTATTCTGTTGCCTCCCGATGAACATGACACATTCTGTTGCCTTCCCATGAACACGACGATGACATGGTTTCTCTGTTCCGACCTAGCCATGTACACGAGCCCTGGCCGTACGTATGCGCGAGTAGGCGTTCGAGCCCCCGCCCATATGTACGTACGTGGTCATATTTACTTTCTTGCACCCTGGCCGTACGTATGTGTACATGCTACGTGCGCGCCTCTACTACGACACGTGCGCGCCTATACTACAACATGTGCCCTTCCTTACACGTCCATGGTTCATCGCTACAACCTGCAGACAGACCGATCATATGTGCATACACGTTCGCGACCAGAATGACAATGCTACGTACGCTTCGACCAGGTGGGTCCTGACTGTTAGGCACTTCCTTGCGTGCAAAGATGTAGCTGGTGGGTCCCAGCAGTCAGGGGGAAACGTTTTTTCGCGAAATACGGTGGCCCGTCCGGTGGGTCCCTACTGTCAGGTGGAGGAACAATTTTTTTGCGTGTAATAAGGAGGCACTTCCTTGCTGCTACCATGGACACAGCATTCAGCCTCTCCACATACAATACTCTTCTGATGGAAGTCGTTCCTTGACCATGTTTACCACGCTACACTGAGAGCACCAGGGCAGTGGACGACGGCGAGGCCTAGGAAGGGGACGACACAGAGCCAGGGAAGACGCGACAGTGAATGCCCACATGGAGGGGAGTATGTCGGTTGACTGCTTTGGTTGCGGTGTGAGGCTGCCATCGTTGGAGAATAACAGGAGGTGTGGGTGAGTATAGAGGGATGGAATGGCCAACGGTGGGAGCACAACCGGACACGGGGGGGGGGGGACAGGAGAAGGCGGCACGACCGACACTAGTTTGGGCGGTTGGACCAAGAAGACTAGAGGTTGAAGAAGCACTACAACCGTTGGATGGACATCATACGGTCACTGGAGCTAGAATCATTCATATTGACTAAGTTGACAAATCCCTCTGTCCCCGTCAACTTAGTAGGCCCACAATTCAGCCTCACACTATGGTGGGTCCCAGCTAGCAGGGGGAGTATTCATTTTTTTGTGCGTAATAAGGAGGCACTTCCTTGCGTGCGAAGATATAGCTGGCAGGTCTGAGCTGTCAACAGGGGGAACATTTCTTTTTTGCGAAATACAGAAGCCCTTCCGATGGGTCCCAGCTGTCAGGTGGAGGGATCATTATTTTGCGCGTAATAAGGATGCATTTCCTTGTGTGCGGTGGTGGACCCAGCTATCAGCCTCTCCATGTACCGTCCACTTCCGATGGATGTTGTTCATTGACCACGCCACGTCGAGAGCACCAGGACGATGGACGACGGCGAGGCCTAGGAAGGAAACGACATGGAGCCGGGGAAGACGCGACAGTGGATGCCCATGGTAAGGGGAGTACGAGCGCTGACTGGTCGGCTGTGGGGTGAGGCTGACGTCGTCGGAAAATAACAGGATGTGCGGGTGGGTAAAGGGATGGCCTGGCTGCAGCACAGCCGGCCACAGGAGGAGGGAGCAGGCAGTCCCGCCGGCGCTGGTTTGGGCGACTAGAGCAGGAAGATCAGAGATTGAAGAAGCACGACGGCCATTGGATGGATATCCAACAGTCACTATTGTGTGTTAACTAAGTTGACAAAGCCTTGCGTACGCGTCAAATTTTTTTAGGACAGTGTCATCATGAACCTAGTAGGCCCAGAAGTCAGCCTTCAAATCTGTGGAAAATAGCATACTACCATTAGCCATTATTTTCAACAATTTACAGCCCATTTGCTAATTCTTAAGGATATTTTGGAGCCCATATTATTTTTATTAGCACTACAGATCATATATTCTGGCAACTGCTAAAAAATTCAACGAAATATTTCATATTTCGGTGGGGTCCGAAATCTTTTAATCACGAAATTTCGAGTCATGTTAAAAATAATTTCAAAAAATTATATAAAAAAATTCAAAAAATTCTCTGCCAAAAAATGAATGAAATTTAAAATATTTACTAGCAAGATACCCGTGCGTTGCATGGAACATGAAGATGCATTTGTATGAGTAGTTTATCTTGTGGGAGAAAAGCATGAATGAGGGAAGGCCTTATCTGCAAATGTGGAGAGGAGTGCGGGTAAATTGTCATAGTTCCCTTCCTATCCGTTAGATATAGATCAGTCGGCCTATATTGCAGGATGACAGACACACCATCATTACCAACTCTGCTTTTTAAAAGAGTAGAGAAATCCAAAAAACGATGTTTTAATGTAATTGCTGGTTGGCTTTGGTTTAAAAATTTACAACCCATTTCTTACAACTTATAGACCATTTTCTGGGGAAGCCCATTTCTTACTACTTACATATCCCTCGTCGTCTTGAAAGATTTGTGGCCTAGCAGGGCTGAGAAAAGCAAGTAGGCCTTGGTTGGGTATTCTCCACACAAAAAAAGAACCGGGCTAGCCATTTTTAGAAAGAAAAAGGATATCAACTAGGCTCGTCATGTGCTTAAGTAAAAGCGTAAGCGTGGGTGAGACGGGACACAGCCCCCGCATAGTGCGTAGTTGAGATCCATCTCTAAAACTAAAAAACATCTGGGCGAGCTGCTGCGTCTCTGGTGTTATCCGCTCGTTGTGTAATTTTCTTGTTTATTGACTACATTGACAATGACGTGGGACCTAGTTGTCAAACAATTAGGAGGACGTATTTTTTGGCTTGTAGGAGCAATAACAAGGCACCTATTTGTGTAATGCAATGATCCTGGTGGGTCCCTACTGTCAGCCTCTCCACTACAATCATCTCCTGATTCCTCTCGGTTGTTGACCATATTGACAACACCAAGGCGGAGAACGACGACGAGGCCTCGGCCGGGAACGAACCGGAGCAGTGGAAGGTGCGGCAGTGTAGTGGTAGGCAGAGGGTAGTACAAGGGCAACAACATGTAACTGAAGCTTACAAATAGTACAAAAGCCCAAGGATTAATTGTTCATCAAATTTAGACAAGACCCAGATTGAACATGGAAATAACATCTAACCCAACCACTCTTTTTCACAGTCACAAACAAATGGATCAGTTTGATCCATAACATCAACATCATGTGCAAATAAATTATTGGAGGATGACTACAAGTTGTTGTAAATATAAGCCGATCACGTTCAGAAGCCCATTTGTCCACCTGAAAGTTCTTTTTTGCTATTCAACATGTCCGTCTGTGAGAAATCTCTTTACGAAAAACTTAAGCCGCATGGACAATAGTAACCTCGCATTCAACAGGAAAATTGTGACAAAGCTTTTGTTTGCTTAGTTGGATGTATATCCATCCATTGTTATTGTCCTCAAATGAATGTCATGAGAACTGAGAAAATCCTGGTGCTTATTACGCCACCAATTGGTTATACATTTTTCTCCATGTGGAGCAGTGCCTAAGTAGACATGAAGCTTGAAAACAATTAAGGTCTGAAAAAAGAGTATGTCGAAAGAGCGACAGCTGAACGGTTAATTCTAGTACAATATATATGGACTTTCAATGTGCATAAAATCTTCACCTCTATATATAAATTCTCCAGAGATCGAAAGCATCGCAGCAAGACAATAATTATGTTCAGATCAAAACTAATTTTTTTGATATATAAGATCTTGACAGAATCCAGCAGCATTGATAGGCTATCCATGGACGAACTCTTCATTGAGCATATAACATAATATAATTACCCAAAGTGTACTCCAAGATGATATAAAACTTATGCGCACAAAAGAAAAATGTAGCTTATGATTACAAATGTGTAGATGATAATATATGATACCTGGAAAAGTGAGGAGGCAAACACCAATTAAACCAACTAGCATCAACTACAATGAGTAATTAACACTACTAGCAACCTACTAGCACCAATCCCGAATTTGGAGACATGAATTGGATACAAGAGATGAACTAGGTTTTTGAGATGAGATGGTGCTGATGAAGATGTTGACGGAGATTGCCCTCTCCCAATGAGAGGAGCATTGGTGATGACGATGGCGATGATTTCCCCCTTCGAGAGGGAAGTTTCCCTGGCAGAACAGCTCTGCCGGAGCCCTAGATTGGTTCCGCCTCATGGCGGCGGAGTTTCGTCCCGAAAGGTTGCTTCTGGTTTTTTTCTCGACGAAAGACTTCATATAGCAGAAGATGGTCATTGGAGAGCCACTAGGGGGCCCACGAGGTAGGGGGCGCGCCCTAGGGGGGGGGCCCCCACCCTCATGGACAGGGTGTGGGCCCCCTGATCTTCATCTTTGGCGAGGATTTTTCATTATTTATTATAGGGTATTCCGTGGAGTTTCAGGACTTTTGGAGTTGTGCAGAATAGGTCTCTAATATTTGCTTCTTTTCCAGCCCAGAATTCCAGCTGCCGACATTCTCCCTCCTTATGTAAACCTTGTAAAATAAGAGAGAATAGCCATAAGTATTGTGACATAATGTGAAATAACAACCCATAATGCAATAAATATCGATATAAAAGCATGATGCAAAATGGACGTATCAACTCCACCAAGCTTAGACCTCGCTTGTCCTCAAGCGAAAGCCGATAACAATAAATATGTCCCCATGTTTAGAGGTAGAGGCATCGATAAAAATAAAATACGGACATGCAGGCATCATGATTATTCTCATAACAGCAACATATATAGATATTGTCATATGATTACTTATGTTCAAGTGATGATCTATTCACAATGCAAAAGTATGAATCAAAAACCTTATTGAGAACCAACAAACTATAACCTCAGTCGTTGAAGCAATTGCAATTTATCATAACATCAGAAAGAGTCTATGTCAGAGCTAAAAAGCAAGTCCACATACTAAACTATCATCTAGTCCTTCATAGTTGCTAACACTCACGCAATACTTGTGGTTACGGAGTTTTAATCGGACATAGAGAAAGATAGGGGCTTATAGTTTCGCCCCACAACCTTTTACCTCGGGGTAATGTCAACAATAATAACTCATGCCCCTGCATCCAATTATATATATATATATATATATATCAGGTTCTTTCCAACATGCTGGGCTTGCCAAAGGATAAAATGAAAAAGGGAGAGGTGAAGATCACCATGACACTTGCATAAGGTAGAAGATAATAATAAAAGATAGGCCCTTCGCAGAGGGAAGCAGAGGTTGCCATGCGCTTTTATGGTTGGATGCACAAAATCTTAATGCGAAAGAACGTCACTTTATATTGCCCCTTGCGATATGAACCTTTATTATGCAGTCCATCGCTTTTATTACTTCCACATCACAAGATCGTATAAAGATTATTTCTCCCACACTAATCATACATATTTAGAGCAATTTTTATTGCTTTGCACTGACGAAAACTTACTTGAAGGAGCTTACTTAATCCATAGGTAGATATGGTGGACTCTCATGGCAAAACTAGTTTAAGGGTATTTGGAAGCACAAGTAGTATCTCTACTTGTTGCTGAGAATTTGGCTAGCATGAGGGGGAAAGGCAAGCTCAACATGTTGGATGATCCATGACAACATACTTTATCTCAGATGTAAGAAAACATAACCCATTACGTTGTCTTCCTTGTCCAACATCAACTCCTTAGCATGTCATATTTTGATGAGTGTTCCCAATCATAAAAGATGTAAATAATAGTATATTTATGTGTGAAACCTCTCTTTCCTTAGTACTTCCTATAAATTGCAACGATGACCAAAGCTATGTCCGCCAACTCCCAACAAATTTTAATCGTCACACTCTTTCTATGTGAAGTCATTACTATCAATAAGATCAATATGAACGTTTGTTTCTTCTTATTCTTTTTCTCTTTTCTTTTATTCACCCAAGATCATAGCAAGAAAATCAAGCCCTTGACTCAACACTAATCTTTATTATATAGCTCACGGACTCGATTACATAGAGAGATCATAAGGCAAAACTCGAAACTAGATCATGCCATAAACTTTATTCTACTAGATCAAAATACTACTAATAGGATCGAACTAAGGAAAACGGTAAAGATAGGAGTTCTGATTGTGATACGATACTGGGGCACGTCCCCCAATCTTGGTGGTTGCCAAGGGGAGTGCCCATACCCATGTTATTATATCTCCTTGGTTGGTGAAGAAGGTGGAGGTATTGTTGATGATGCGGGCTTGTCATCCAGCTTCCAAGGCATAGGTTCACCATCATAGAAGGATGATCGAGTCTCCGGAATCCTCGAATCTGCAGCCAAACTCATTCTTTTGAATCTATATTCATACTCACAGTTTTGGTTTTGCAGGTCATAGATTTGGGCTTGGAGGTGCTCGATCTTCTCATGTAGCTTGAAGATGGCCTCCTCGGTGTTCTTGGCATCCGGCTTGTAGTTGTTAGTGAACTCCGCGAGCATCGTGTGGCTAGCGTTTATTCCACGCTCCACCATCCCCTAGAAATTGAAAATTTGTTGCTCCATTGCTTCGAGCCTCGTCTCCACGCTTCCGGTTCCCTTTGGTCCCTCAGCATCGCGGATGTGCAGCAACCCATCACGCATCTCAATGGTTTGAGGGTGTCGCAGCACCTCCGCCAGGTAAGGGTTGATGACCTTCTCCAAGAACTTGTCCTTGGAAGCACTTGGGGACGTCATGATAATCTAGATCTGTCAGAAAAACACCTCAAAACAAGAACAGAGAATATTTGCGTGATACGGGAGTGAAAACCTTCGGGAGAATATATAGTGAATTTTTACCGACCAAAATACGTATCGTGCAAGAAAACGGAGTCCTAAAGGCACACGAGGTGCTCACGAGGTAGGGAGGCGCGCCCAGGGGGTAGGGCGTGGCCTCCACCCTCGTGGGGCCCTCGTGTCCTTCCTAGACTACTACTTAATTTTCTATTTTTCTAAATATTCCAAAACGGAGAAATATTTCCTTAAAAATTGTTTTGGAGTCGGTTTACTTACCGTACCACATACCTATTCCTTTTCAGAGTCTGAAACATTCTGGAAAGTGTCCCTTATGTATTCCTCCGGGGTTACGGTTTCAATAATATTGGTTTCAATATTTATGGGATTACCTGAGATATAATGTTTAATTCTCTGACCGTTTACCACCTTCGGATTTGTGCCTTCGAAGTTGTTGATTTTTATGACACCGGAACGACATACCTCCTCGAAAACATAGGGGCCTTCCCATTTAGAGAGAAGTTTTCCTGCAAAAAATCTTAAACGAGAGTTGTATAGCAATACATAATCACCTACATTAAACTCATGCTTTTGTATCCTTTTGTCATGCCATCTTTTAACCTTTTCTTTAAACAACTTGGCATTTTCATAAGCTTGGGTTCTCCATTCATTAAGTGAGCTAATATCAAATAACCTCTTTTCACCAGCAGGTTTGAAATCATAGTTGAGCTCTTTAATAGCCCAATATGCCTTATGTTCTAGTTCGAGAGGTAAGTGACATGCTTTTCCATATACCATTTTATACGGAGACATACCCACAGGATTTTTATATGCAGTTCTATAGGCCCATAATGCATCATCAAGTTTCTTGGACCAATTCTTTCTAGACCTATTGACAGTCTTTTGCAACATTAATTTGAGTTCCCTATTACTCAATTCTACTGGACCACTAGACTGTGGGTGATACAGAGATGCAATTCTATGATTGACGTCATATTTATCAAGCATTTTACGGAAAGCACCATGAATAAAATGTGAACCACCATCAGTCATTAAATATCTAGGGACTACAAACCTCGGAAAAATAACTTCTTTAAGCATTTTAATATAAGTGTTATGAGCAGCACTACTAGTTGGAATAGCTTCTACCCACTTAGTAACATAATCAACACCAACTAAAATATGTGTATATCCATTAGAGGCAGGAAAAGGTCCCATATAATCAAAGCCCCAAACATCAAACGGTTCAATAACAAGTGAATAATTCATAGGCATTTCTTGATGTCTACTAATATTACCAATTCTTTGACATTCATCACAAGATAGGACAAACTTACGGGAATCCTTGAAGAGAGTAGGCCAATAAAAACCGGATTGCAATACCTTATGTGCAGTTCTATCTCCCGCGTGGTGTCCTCCATAAGTTTTGGAGTGGCACTTGCGTAGGATCTATTCCTGCTCATGCTCAAGTACACAACGTCTAATAACACCATCTACTCCTTCTTTATAAAGATGTGGGTCATCCCAAAAGTAATGTCTCAAATCATAGAAGAACTTTTTCTTTTGTTGGTATGTGAAGCTAGGTGGTATAAATTTAGCAACAATGTAATTAGCATAATCAGCATACCAAGGAGTACTACGAGAAGTACTTATGACATTTAATTGTTCATCAAGAAAGCTATCATCAATAGGTAGTGGGTCATCAAGAACATTCTCTAACCTAGATAAGTTGTCTGCAACGGGGTTCTCAGCTCCTCTTCTATCAACAATATGCAAATCAAATTCTTGTAGCAAGAGAACCCATCTAATAAGTCTAGGTTTAGCATCTTTCTTCTCCATAAGATATTTAATAGCAGCATGATCAGTGTGGATAGTTACTTTAGAATCAACAATATAAGGTCTGAACTTATCACAAGCAAATACAACTGCTAAAAGTTCTTTTTCAGTAGTAGCATAATTTCTTTGAGCATTGTCTAGAGTCTTACTAGCATAATGGATAACATTTAATTTCTTATCAACTCTTTGCCCTAGAACAACACCTACATCATAATCGCTAGCATCACACATAATTTCAAGGGTAAATTCCAATCAGGTGGCTGAACAATAGGTGCAGAGACTAATGCTTTCTTAAGTATTTCAAATGCTTCTACACAATCATCATCAAAGACAAATGGTATATCTTTTTGTAATAAATTAGTCAGAGGCCGAGAAATTTTTGAGAAGTCCTTAATGAACCTCCTATAAAATCCGACGTGATCAAGGAAACTTCTTATACCTTTGATGTCCTTGGGACATGGCATCTTTTCAATAGCATCAACCTTGGCTTTATCAACTTCAATACCTCTTTCAGAAACTTTATGCCCCAAGACAATACCCTCATTAACCATAAAGTGGCACTTTTCCCAATTCAAGACAAGATTAGTTTCTTCACATCTCTGCAAAACTCAATCAAGATTGCTCAAGCAATCATCAAAAGAAGATCCATAGATGGAAAAGTCGTCCATGAAAACCTCACAAATCGTTTCACAAAAGTCAGAGAATATAGCCATCATGCATCTTTGAAAGGTAGCAGGTGCATTACATAAACCAAAAGGCATACGTCTATAAGCAAAAGTACCAAAAGGGCATGTAAAAGTAGTCTTTGATTGATGTTTAGCCAACACAGGTATTTGAGAGAAACCAGAATAACCATCTAGAAAGCAGTAATGTGCATCTTTGCATAATCTTTCTAGCATTTGATCGATAAAAGGTAAGGGGTAATGATATTTCTTAGTAGCCTTATTCAATTTGTGGAAACCAATTACCATCCTATAACCTGTAATAATTCTTTGTGGAATCAATTCATCTTTATCATTAGGAACAATAGTAATACCTCCCTTCTTAGGGACACAATGAACAAGACTTACCCAGTGACTATCAACAACGGGATAAATTATACCTTCCTCCAGAAGCTTTAGTATTTCTTTTCTTACCACTTCTTTCAATTTAGGATTCAGACGTCGTTGAGGATCACAAACTGGTTTGGGATCTGCTTCCAAATTTATTTTATGTTGACATAGAGTGGGACTAAAGCCCTTAAGATCATCAAGAGTATATCCAATAGCAGCATGGTGCTTCTTTAGAGTTTTCAATAATCTTTCTTATTCATGCTCTGAAAGGTTAGCACTAATAATAACATGATATATCTTCTTTTCATCAAGATAAGCATATTTAAGATTATCAGGCAATGGTTTAAGCTCAAACATGGGATCACCCTTAGGTGGAGGGGGATCCCCTAGGATTTCAACAGGCAAATTGTGTTTTAGAATAGGTTCCTGTTTAAAGAATACTTCATCTATTTCCCTTATTTCATTCATTAACATATCATTCTCATGGTCTAGCAAATATTGTTCTAAAGGATCAATAGGAGGTACGACAATAGAAGCCAGACCAATAATTTCATCCTTACTAGGCAATTCTTCTTCACGATGTTGTTTACTAAATTTAGAGAAATTAAACTCATGAGTCACATCATCTAAGCCGACAGTAACAACATCCCTTGTGCAATCTATGGTAGCATAAACAGTATTTAAGAAGGGTCTACAAAATATAATGGGACAAAAGCTATCTTGTGGGGAACCAAGAACAAGAAAATTAGCAGGATATTTAGTTTTCCCACACAAGACTTCAACATCTCTAACAATTCCCATTGGTGAAATAGTATCCCTATTAGAAAGTTTAATAGTAACATCAATTTCTTCTAACTCTACATGTGCAATGTCATGCTTAATTTCTTTGTATAAGTCAATAGGTATTGCACTAGCACTAGCACCCATATCACATACGCCATGATAACAATGATCTCCTATTTTAACAGAAATAAGAGGCATGCCTACCACAGGTCTAGGTTTATTTGTATCACGGGGTTTAGCAATTCTAGCAGTTTCAATACAGAAGTAAATAACATGCCCATCCATATTATCAGACAAGAGATCTTTAACAATAGCAACATTAGGTTCAACTTTAACTTGCTCAGGAGGTGTATATGTTTTAATATTGCTTTTAAGAACCACAGTTGGAGCTTTAGCATGATCCTTTATCCTAACAGGGAAAGGTGGTTTCTCAACATAACAAGTAGGAACAATAGGATCATTATAAGTGACAGTCTTTTCTTCAACTTTAATTGGTGCAGCTACTTTTACTTCTATGGGAGGATGATATTTAAACCACTTCTCCTTAGGGAGATCAACATAAGTAGCAAAAGATTTACAGAAAGAAGCTACTATCTCAGAGTCAAGTCCATATTTAGTGCTAAACTTACAGAAAATATCAGTATCCATAAAAGATTTAACACAATCAAACTTAGGTGTCATACCTGACTCCTTACCTTTGTCGAGATCCCAATATTCGTACTTGCGTTTAATTCTATCCAATAAATCCCATCTAAATCCAATAGTCTTCATCATAAAAGAGCCAGCACAAGAAGTATCGAGCATGGTGCGATTATTTTCAGAAAGCCAAGCATAGTTTTTTTGAAGAATTGTTTCTCTTGGGAGCTCATGATTGGGGCATGAATATAACATTTATTTAAGCCTCCCCAAGCTTGAGCGATGCTTTCTCCTTCGCGAGGCGAAAGGATCGAGAAGAGGTGTCTAGGGGGGGGGGTGATTAGACACTAAGTACCAAAAGTTGCAGTTTTTAACTTCTTTAAGTTGAAGTGGAGTTTTGGCACAAGTTTAACAAGCACAATACATATCAAGAAAGCATGCAAAGAGTTTATGAGCAGCGGAAAGTAAAGCATGCAACTTGGAAGAATGTAAGGGGAAGGGTTTGGAGAATTCAAATGCAATTGGAGACACAGATGTTTTTGTCATGGTTCTGATAGGTGGTGCTATAGTACATCCACATTGATGGAGACTTCAACCCACGAAGGGTAATGGTTTCACGAGTCCACGGAGGGCTCCACCCACGAAGGGTCCACGAAGAAGCAACCTTGTCTATCCCATCACGTCCATCGCCCACGAAGGACTTGCCTCACTAGCGGTAGATCTTCATGAAGTAGGCGATCTCCTTGCCCTTACAAACTCCTTGGTTCAACTCCACAATCTTTGTCGGAGGCTCCCAAGTGACACCTAGCCAATCTAGGAGACACCACTCTCCAAGAAGTAACAAATGGTGTGTTGATGATGAACTCCTTGCTCTTGTGCTTCAAATGATAGTCTCCCCAACACTCAACTCTCTCTCACAGGATATGCATTTGGTGGAAAGAAGATTTGAGTGGAAAGCAACTTGGGAAGGCTAGAGATCAAGATTCATATGGTGGGAATGGAATATCTTGGTCTCTGTCGGTGTCAAAACCGGCGGATCTCGGGTAGGGGGTCCCAAACTGTGCGTCTAAGGCGGATGGTAACAGGAGGCAGGGGACACGTTGTTTTACCCAGGTTCGGGCCCTCTTGATGGAGGTAAAACCCTACATCCTGCTTGATTTATTCTTGATGATATGAGTATTACAAGAGTTGATCTACCACGAGATCAGAGAGGCTAAACCCTAGAAGCTAGCCTATGGTATGATTTTATGTTGTCCTACGGACTGAAACCCTCCGGTTTATATAGACACTGGAGGGGGCTAGGGTTACACAAGGTCGGTTACAAAGGAGGAGATATACATATCGTATTGCCTACCTTGCCTTCCATGCCAATTAGAGTCCCATCCGGAGACGAGACGAAGTCTTCAATCTTGTATCTTCATAGTCCAACAGTCCGGCCAAAGGATAGACTCCGGCTGTCCGGAGACCCCCTAATCCAGGACTTACTCAGTAGCCCCTGAACCAGGCTTCAATGACGATGAGTCTGGCGCGCAGTGTTTTCTTTGACATTGCAAGGCGGGTTCCTCCTCCGGATACACCACAGAAGAATTTGAATAACATGATAGTGTCCGATCCTGCAAAATAAGTTCCACATACCACTGTAGAGAGAATAATATTTCCACAAATCTAATCTGCTGACACGCTTTGGCAACATGACATCACACCATGGCTCGGTGATTATTCAAACCGTTTTTAACTAGCCCCGCACATAACGCGGGGCAGTTTCTTGACACGTCTTGTCAAAGCAGAGATCATGTCCCCCTTATTACGGGATTCTCATCAATACGGTCGTGTGTAACCCAACCGTGCCTAGGACTCCTAGATTTTAGGCAAGTCCCAAACGGCCACGAGGAGGACGCTTGATATTCACCCTCTTTATAAAGGGTCAAGGCTTTTACTTTTTTCCTCCCGTGCTCAATCAAATCCTCCCCCCGCATCGAGTTCTAACACCCAAAGCCCAAGTCAAGTGCTTCAGACCTTCAATCATGTCCGAATCCAGCCTCCAGGGTCGGTGGATGCCCTCCTCCGTCACGGAAGAGGATATCAAGAATTTGAGGGAGGCAAGATACTTGACCGCCGAAGTCTCACATCGGCTACCTGCCCGAGGGCAGGTCGTCCCAACTCCTAAACCCAAAGAGAACATTGTGTTCATCTCCCACTTCCTCCGAGGTCTAGGCCTCACTCTGGATCCCTTCGTTAGGGGTTTGATGTTCTATTATGGGCTTGATTTCCACGATCTAGCCCCGGATTCCTTTCTCCACATCTCGGCATTTATTGTCGTATGTGAGGCCTTCCTCCGGATTACCCCTCACTTCGGCCTGTGGCTCAAGACCTTTGATGTGAAGCCGAAGACGGTCGAGGGGCAGTACACAACATGCGGAGGCGCATTAATAAGCAAGATTGTAGGGGCTCCGTGGCCAAAAGGGTCCTTTCCAGAGGTGTCGGGATTATGGCAATGAGAGTGGTTCTACATCACCGCTCCCGGAAGTGCCAAGTGGGTAGGTTCCCCTGCTTTTCGCTCGGGCCCTCCACCAGAACTGATGTCATGGATCAGCAGGGGGCTGAGCTGGGGTCCAGCAACGGATGTGCCCATATTGCAAAGCCGCATCCGAGATCTCTTCAAGGGAAATTTTAGTTTGGTTATGGTAGTGCAAGTCATGTTGGTTCGTCGAGTCCAGCCATGCAAACGCTAGCCCCTCCGCTTGTGGCAATTCAACCTAGAAGGTACGCTAGCTATTCAGAATTTCCTCGGCCTAACACACGAGGTGATGTATAAATCATTCTTCGGAAGTCAAATAGAGTGTTCGGATACTACCGAGGACGTGGGCCTGAGCAGCAACCGTACCGCCGACCAAGTAAGTAATCCTCTAGCCGAACACAACACCTTTCATTTATCATGACGTCATTATGAGAAATCGCTCTTCGACCAGGACTGGCTAACAAAAGCGAAGATGATTAGGTGTTCGGCCCCCCTTCCTGAGGGTTTGGACAATCCGGTACTGGAAAAGATGCTCGAGCTAGCACCTTGCCCGGAGCCCTCAAAGGAAGATAAAGGGGGGAATAATGAGGGCGAAAGCGAGCCCTCATTGCTACCAATTCCAACCGAGGGAATGAGTGCCTTCGTGAAGGAGGATAACCAAGGGGAAGATTCTGACCTTCTCTCACTCCGGGGAAGGAAGAGGACTGCCTCTGAAGATCCAGAAACCAAGGCTTCCAAACGGGAGAAGAAGTCTCCGATAGAGGGTCCTGCCTTGGGGGGTGCTCTTGCCGCACAAAGTTCGTGCGGGGATCAACCCTCTAACGAGCCGTAAGTGATCAAAAAATACTTAATAGTAAAGATATCCTACCTTACTTCCGAGGAAAATAACGGAAGCGTTTATCTTGCAGTTTGGATCTTATCCCTTCTCAACAGAGCTCGTCTTCAGGGGACCTTCTTCCGGAGATGATGGAGAGTGAAACGCCTCCTCCGGACTCCCCCGCTCAAGGATCGGGCGACCTTGAAGTGTCATCACGGAGGGCCTCTCCGGATTCGGTGAGGCCAGAAGATAATCCTATAGTCACCCGGAGTCCCCAGTATCCAGCTCTTGAAGAGAGCAAACAAAGGAGTCCGACGCCGTCTGGTATGCGGTCGGACGCACTGAGGGATCTGCTAAAGCAGGCGACCATCTCGGAAGAATACCGTAGCCCTTGAGACTCTAGTTGTTGCCAAGAGCGGCGGCAAACAGAGGATCATAGTCCAATGTAATAACCAGACTGCTTTTATGTGCAGGTGCTGGAAGCTCCGGTGGCTAGCCGGACTGATGAGTTTGCCGAACTAAAGCGGCAACTAGATGTGGCGGATGCCGACATCGAGCTTGTTAACAAGCGGCTTGACGAGGCACATGGTAAGTGATGTTTTCTGGTGAATGTCACAGAGTAAGAGCAGCGTGATGCCAGTATCTTTAATATGTGTTGACTGCAGATGGGGCTGCCACCGTGGAGACCCTTTGGGCGGAACTTGCCCGAGCCAAAGAACAAGCAAGGAGCAGTAATGCGGCCGCTTTGAAAGCGGCCTAAGAGTTAAGAGCCGAGAAGGCCGCGCATTGTGAGAGCAAAGAGAAGATGGCCGAGGTGGCTGTAAAGTTAAAAGACACTGCTGACCGTTGCCAGTTCCTTGAAGAAGAAAACCGAGCAAAGGCGACAGACCTCGAAAACGCCATGATGGCGACCAAAGACACCCGCTCTACCATGAGAGTGAAGAAGGAGGAGCTGCGTGAATCCGGTGATATTGTGGCTGGGAAGCCCCTTTTTCTACGGAGGAAGTTCGGAGATCCGTGTTATGCCCCTCTGGATCCGCTGTGGAGTTCGGCGGATGCATATCTGGATTTGACGGCGAGTGCTATCGATGCCGCCGAATACTTTCGAGATCAAACAGATTGTGAAGTGGACAAGCTATTCTGGTCGCAGTTTAACGTTCCAGAGCGTCCGCTTCCACTAACTGATCAGCTTGCCGAATGGGCCGAACTCAATAGATTGTCCGGACTTGCCATGAGGTCCATCGTAGATCATTCGTGGCCGGAAAAGCCGAAGCCGAACAACTATTTCAGCTTAGTGCAGCAGTTCCTTGGTGCGGTGCCGCGCATCAATGCGATGAAAAGGTCGGTGTGTATAGAAGGCTCGCGGATGGCCTTTGCCCGTGTCAAAGCATACTGGGTGGAGATGGATGCTGCCACTATTGCGGCGCAGGGTTCGGCCATAGGCCGAGTGGCTGCCGAGCACTATTTTGAAGAAGTTATTGAGGCTGCTCGTTTGATAGAGGCCCAGTGCTCGAAGAATATTATGTTTGTACATGTATTGCCATTGTAAAAACAATGTTTTATTGAATTTATCAAGGCTGTATTTATACTTGTGCCCGAAAGTATTGTGATGCCTCATGTGCGGCCCTTTATGTATACATGTATATAACCTGAAAGATTGCAGTCGTCGGCTTCAACCCCCATGCATATAATGCGGGGTCTTCGCAGAAGACGCGTATTCACACTTAATCCAACGTCTTGGTCCTAATAAGGAGGTGATAGCTCAGCGAACTAGGCAACTGGACTATAATACTTTAACACTTTCACTTAGCCATATGAGTTTGACAGTGGGGCTACTATATAGCCCCTTGTGGCTCCGCACTCACCCGAATTCGGGGTGCGTACATGCCCGGCCGGGAAACGACCCTTCGTTAAGGCGGAGGAATTCTAAGATTCCAATAGGTCATCGAGTGGTTGACCAGTCTCGCACTATATCATGACAGTCAGTTTTCGGCTTTCTCTACTGAGGTGCTCGTCCGGATGAACCAGGGCACAATCGTAGTAGTTCTCCTGGTGCTACCTTAGCCGATAGGGCGGAACGCAAGGCAGCAAAGCACAGGAGCCGGGCAAACCCAACATTTGACCAAAGACATGATTCGGAGCTGATGCATATAAGGCCAAACTCGTGACGCCGAACACTCCCTAAGGTATTCGGTCTTTATGGTGTAAACCGGGCCTAAACAGTGCCCTTTGTAAGAAGCCCCTAGTGGCCAGGTACGTGCATTGGTCTGGCGTGGCCACATGCCAAGACGCCAGCATCCTTCTCAATTGTACTGATAATCCGAGGGATGTGTATCAACAAGAGATAGTAAAAAAGGTTGACGCAGGGTCTTAATCTAAAAAGAATCCTTTGAATGGGTCCCTGCTGCACGTCTGTGCCCGTGTCTCCGTTGTGCTGTATCCTGGACGGGTGTAGCACGATGGTCATCTCTAAAAGAGAGGAACTTAGGTGAAAAGTTGTCGTGCAAAAAGGTAGGTTTAAAGAAACCATGTACAATTCAAGATGAGTAAAAATTGCCACTCGTCTGCTCGCGTTGAGCCCCTTGTATTTGTAATAGGGGTGTGGCCATCAAACCTGTATGAAATACATAGAGCTGTGTCGGACTCATCTAACCGTGTCCGTAGTCTTGACGACCTATCGAATGCTTTAGTTGGTGAGGCCGTTTTAGTGTGCGGCTGCCAAGGCAGCCGCACTCTCTTCGGCGTGCAGGGATCGCTCAATATTTCCATTTACTCTAATGATGCCACGTGGACCGGGCATCTTAAGCGTGAGGGAAGCGTAATGTGGTATTGCATTAAAGCGAGCGAAAGCTTCGCGTCCAAGTAATGCTTGATAGCCACTTTGGAACGGAGCAATGTGGATGGTTAAATTTTCGCTACGGAAGTTATCGAGGAAGCCGAATATAACCTCTAGTAGCAGGGAGCCCGTGCAATGAGCCCCTGAGCCTGGCATTACTCCTTTAAAGGTAGTATTGCTGTGGCAAATTTTCATTGGGTCTATCCCCATTTTGCGGATTGTGTCCTGATATGTCAGGTTTAGACTGCTGCCACCGTCCATCAGGACTCGTGTGAAGTGGTATCCGTCAAATATTGGATCTAATACCAAAGCAGCCCATCCCGCGCGCCGGATACTGATACGTCTCCAACGTATCTATAATTTTTGATTGCTCCATGCTATATTATCTACTGTTTTGGGCAATATTGGGCTTTACTATCCAATTTTATATTTTTTTGGGACTAACCTATTAACCGAAGGCCCAGCCCAGATTTGTTGTTTTATGCGTATTTCAGTGTTTTGAAGAAAAGGAATATCAGACGGAGTCGAAACGGAACGAAATCAACTGGAGAAGTTATTTTTGGAAGGAAACACACCTGATCGACTTGGACCTCACGTCAGAAGACACGGGAGCTGCCCACGAGGGTGGGGGCGCGCCCACCCCCCTAGGGCGCGCCCCCTGCCCCGTGGGGCCCCCGTGGCTCCCCTGGCGTGCTTCTTCTGCCTATATAACTCCATATACTCTAAAACTTCCAGAACAGAGATTAGATCGGGAGTTCCGCCGCCGCAAGCCTCTTTAGCCACCAAAAGTCAATCGGGACCCTATTCCGGCACCCTGCCGGAGGGGGCAATCCTTCTCCGATGGCCATCTTCATCATCCTGGTGCTCTCCATGAGGAGGATGGAGTAGTTCTCCCTCGGGGCTGAGGGTATGTACCAGTAGCTATGTGTTTGCTCTCTCTCTCTCTCTCTCTCTCTCTCTCTCGTGTTCTTGAGATGCTACAATCTTGATGTATCGCGAGCTTTGCTATTATAGTTGGATCCTATGTTTCTCCTCCCCCTCTTCTCTCTTGTAATGAATTGAGTTTCCCCTTCGGAGTTATCTTATCGGATTGAGTCTTTAAAGATTTGAGAACACTTGATGTATGTCTTGCCGTGCGTATCTGTGGTGACAATGGGATACCACGTGATTCACTTGATGTATGTTTTGGTGATCAACTTGCGGGTTCCGCCCATGAACCTATGTATAGGGGTTGGCACACGTTTTTGTCGTGATTCTCCGGTAGAAACTTTGGGCACTCTTTGAGGTCCTTTGTGTTGGTTTAATAGATGAATCTGAGATTGTGTGATGCATATCATATAATCATACCCACAAATACTTGAGGTGACATTGGAGTATCTAGGTGACATTAGGGTTTTGGTTGATTTGTGTCTTAAGGTGTTATTCTAGTACGAACTCTAGGGCTGTTTGTGACACTTATAGGAATAGCCCAACAGATTGATTGGAAAGAATAACTTTGAGGTGGTTTCATACCCTACCATAATCTCTTCGTTCGTTCTCTGCTATTAGTGACTTTGGAGTGACTCTTTATTGCAAGTTGAGGGATAGTTATGTGATCCAATTATGTTATTATTGTTGAGAGGACTTGCACTAGTGAAAGTAAGAACCACAGGCCTTGTTTCCTAGCATTGCAATACCGTTTACGCTCACTTTTATCACTTGCTACCTTGCTGTTTTTATTATTTCAGATTACAAATACCTTTATCTACTATCCATATACCACTTGTATCACCATCTCTTCGCCGAACTAGTGCACCTATACAATTTACCATTGTATTGGGTGTGTTGGGGACACAAGAGACTCTTTGTTATTTGGTTGCAGGGTTGCTTGAGAGAGAGAGAGCATCTTCATCCTACACCTCCTACGGATTGATAAACCTTAGGTCATCCACTTGAGGGAAATTTGCTACTGTCCTACAAACCTCTGCACTTGGAGGCCCAACAACGTCTACAAAAAGAAGGTTGTGTAGTAGAGATCAAGATCTTTTCTGGCGCCATTGCTGGGGAGGTGAGTGCTTGAAGGTATATCTTTAGATCTTGCAATCGATTCTTTTAGTTTCTTGTTTTATCACTAGTTTAGTTTATAAAAGAAAACTATAAAAAAATGGAATTGAGTTTGTCTCATACGCTTCACCTTTTTAATATCTTTCGTGAGTATGATGGAAAGGATAATTGTGCTCAAGTGCTAGAAGAAGAAATCTAAAAAATGTTTGGCACTAAATATTTGAATGATGAGCATGATTGCAATGTTGTTAGTACGAATTCTTTGAATATCCATGATACTAATGATGATTGCACTAGTTATGATGAAAATGTCTCCTATAAACATGTCAATTTTTGTGGAGTAGACTGGGTTTGCAAGTACACACCAAATAGGGAAGATAGATATCGCAAGAGGCATAAGTACTTACAAACCAAATTGTTTCAAGAAGAGCTAGATGAATGTCCTGAAAAATTCAATATTTTTCGCGCTCCTTGTGAACTTTGCAATGAACATGGTCATTTAAATCTCCAATGCAAATTGTTTCATGACTGAATCGTATCCAAAAATTGTGATAATTTGATTACCCTTGAGCATCATAAAGAGCTTGTCTTCTTTTGGGGTATGAGGAAATGAAACGTATAACTGAGGGTATTCCAAAGTTTAATCTTGATAAAGTTCTTCATTTTGATCTAGAGAATATTTATATGTATTGTGCGGTGAATTGTATTGAAAATCATTATATTGCCAACTACATAAAGAAAAGAAAACAAATAGAAGATTAAGAGAATACTAATGAAAAGGAAGAGACTTCCCATTATCCTCCTATTATTTCTTATGATGAATCGGGTAACGAGGAGGAGCCTCCTATTCAACCAATCTCATTAATAAGGAGCTCCAAAAAGAGGATTGAACCCACACATGATGTGGTGAAGAAGAAGAAGAGAAAAAGGAAGAGAGGTAAAAAGATATCTCTCCCAAATAATGCTGCTCCTATTACTATTGTGCCTTATGAAAATATAATTGTGGAAGATAATGATACTTCTTATGATCTTGAAAATCTTTTTGGCACTTGCTTGGAAGAATATGATAATTGCTATACTATTGGTGCTATCCATACTATTAATGATGAGAGTGATTATGCTTATGATATGAAAAGGCCCAAGCTTGGGGATTCTATGTTTAATGAAGATGATGTTTTTGAGAATATATTTGCTGCAATTAATGTTTGGCCCAAGCTTGGGGAAGCTATGATTTATGAAGATGATATTTTTAGTCTCCCAAGTTTTGATATGCAAATTTATAATGATGATAGCATGCCTCCTACTTATAATAATTGTTGTGATGATATGTATGCTATAAAAAGTAGTGATTATATTTATAAAATTTGTCATGATTATGGTTACCCATTTTCTGAACATTACTCTTTTAATGTGGAAACGATTTATAGTATTCAAGTCTCTTATGATACTCCCACTATTCCGATTGAGAAAAAATTTGCTTATGTGGAGAGTAATAAAATTTCTATGTTTGTAGATCATGAAAAGAATGATTTAGGTGATGGTTATATTGTTGAATTCATTCATGATGCTACTGAAAATTATTATGAGGTAGGAACATATGCTTGTAGGAATTGCAATAATATCAAGTTTCCTCTCTATGTGCTTAAAATTTTGAAGTTATGCTTGTTTTGCCCTCCTATGAAAGTTGATCCTTGTTCCCACAAGTTGTTTGCTCACAAAATACCTATGCATAGGAAGTGGGTTAGACTTAGATGTGCTAGTCATATTCTTTATGATGCTCTCTTTATGTTTCAATTCTTATCTTTTATGTGAGCATCATTGAAATCATCATGCCTAGCTAGGGGCGTTAAACGATAGCGCTTGTTGGGAGGCAACCCAATTTAATTTTTGTTACTTGCTTTTTGCTCCTGTTTAGTACTAAATAATTAATCTAGCCTCTGTTTAGATGTGGTTTTATATTTTAATTAGTGATTGTGCCAAGCAGGACCTTTGGGTAGACTCGGGGAAAGTCTTTGCGATCATGCTGTAAAAAACAGAAACTTTAGCGCTCACGAGAATTGCTGCCATTTTTTTTGGGGTGCTATTTAGTTAATTATTTTTTAAGATGATTAATAGATAAATTTCTCAGGTCCTGCAATTTATTTGAGAATTTTATGAGTTCCATAAGTATACGTTTGATCCAGATTACTACAGACTATTCTGTTTTTGACAGATTCTGTTTTTCATGTGTTGTTTACTTATTTTGATGAATCTATGGCTAGTAAAAGAGTTTATAAACCATAGAGAAGTTGGAATACAGTAGTTTTAACACCAGTATAAATAAATAATGAGTTCATTACAGTACCTTGAAGTGGTGCTTTATTTTCTTATACTAACGGAGCTTACGAGTTTTCTGTTAAGTTTTGTGTTGTGAAGTTTTCAAGTTTTGGGTAAGGATTCGATGGACTATGGAATAAAGAGTGGCAAGAGCCTAAGCTTGGGGATGCCCAAGGCACCCCAAGGTAATATTCAAGGATAGCCAAGAGCCTAAGCTTGGGGATGCCCCGGAAGGCATCCCCTCTTTCGTCTTCGTTCATCGGTAACTTTACTTGGAGCTATATTTTTATTAGCCACATGATATGTGTTTTGCTTGGAGCGTCAATTTATTTTGCTAGGATTTGCTTGATGTTTGAATAAAATACCAAGATCTGAAATTATTAAATGTTAGAGAGTCTTCACATAGTTGCATAATTATTCGACTACTCATTGATCTTCACTTATATCTTTCGGAGTTGTTTGTCATTTGCTCTAGTGCTTCACTTATACCTTTTAGAGCATGGTGGTAGTTTTATTTTGAAGAAATAGATGAACTCTCATGATTCACTTAGATTATTTTGAGAGTCTTAATAGCATGGTAATTTTCTTAAAATCCTAATATGCTAGGTATTCAAGAATAATAAAACTTTCTTATAAGTGTGATGAATACTAAGACAAGTTTGATACTTGATAATTGTTTTGAGATATGGAGATGGTGATATTAGAGTCATGCTAGTTGAGTGGTTATGTATTTGAGAAATACTTGTGTTGAAGTTTGTGATTCCTGTAGCATGCACGTATGGTGAACCGTTATGTGATGAAGTCGGAGCATGATTTATTTATCAATTGTCTTCCTTATGAGTGGCGGTCGGGGACGAGCGATGGTCTTTTCCTACCAATCTATCCCCCTAGGAGCATGCGCATAATACTTTGCTTTGATAACTTCTAGATTTTTGCAATAAGTATATGAGTTCTTTATGACTAATGTTGAGTCCATGGATTATACGCACTCTCACCCTTCCACCTTTGCTAGCCTCTCTAATACGGCACACCTTTCGCCGGTATCATACACCCACCATATACCTTCCTCAAAACAGCCACCATACCTACCTATTATGGCATTTCCATAGCCATTCTGAGATATATTGCCATGCAACTTTCGACCGTTCCTATGACACGCTCCATCATTGTCATATTGCTTAGCATGATCATGTAGTTGACATCGTATTTGTGGCAAAGCCACAGTTCATAATTCTTTCATACCTGTCACTCATGAGTCATCGCACATCCCGGTACACCGCCGGAGGAATTCATATAGAGTCATATCTTGTTCTAAGTATCGAGTTGTAATTCTTGAGTTGTAAGAAAAATAAAATTGTGATGATTATCGTTATTAGAGCATTGTCCCAGTGAGGAAAGGATGATGGAGACTATAATTCCCCCACAAGTCGGGATGAGACTCCAGATGAAAATAAATAAATAAAAGAGGCCAAAGAAGCCCAAATATAAAAAAGAGAAAGAAAAGAGGCCATAAAAAGAGAAAGGCCCAAATGAAAAAAAAAATAAAAATAAATAAAAAAATGAGAGAAAAAGAGAGAAGGGGCAATGCTACTATCCTTGTACCACACTTGTGCTTCAAAGTAGCACCATGATCTTCATGATAGAGAGTCTCCTATGTTGTCACTTTCATATACTAGTGGGAATCTTTCATTATAGAACTTGGCTTGTATATTCCAATGATGGGCTTCCTCAAAATGCCCTAGGTATTCATGAGCAAGAAAGTTGGATGCACACCCACTAGTTTCTCTTGTTGAGCTTTCATACACTTATCGCTCTAGTGCATCCGTTGCGTGGCAATCCCTACTCACTCACATTGATATCTATTGATGGGCATCTCCATAGCCTGTTGATACGCCTAGTTGATGTGAGACTATCTTCCCCTCTTTTTGTCTTCTCCACAACCACCATTCTATTCCACCTATAGTGCTATATCCATGGCTCACTCTCATGTATTGCGTGAAGATTGAAAAAGTTTGAGAACATCAAAAGTATGAAACAATTGCTTGGCTTGTCATCGGGGTTGTGCATGATTTAAATATTTTGTGTGGTGAAGATGGAGCATAGCCAGACTATATGATTTTGTAGGGATAACTTTCTTTGGCCATGTTATTTTGAGAAGACATAATTGCTTAGTTAGTATGCTTGAAGTATTATTGTTTTTATGTCAATATGAACTTTTATCTTGAATCTTATGGATCTGAATATTCATGCCACAATTAAGAAGAATTACATTGAGAATTATGCTAGGTAGCATTCCACCTCAAAAATTCTTTTTTATCATTTACCTACTCGAGGACGAGCAGAAATTAAGCTTGGGGCTGCTTGATACGTCTCCAACATATCTATAATTTTTGATTGCTCCATGCTATATTATCTACTATTTTAGGCAATATTGGGCTTTATTATCCACTTTTATATTATTTTTGGGACTAACCTATTAACCGGAGGCCCAACCCAGATTTGCTGTTTTATGCCTATTTTTGGGACTAACCTATTTCCATCTCTATCTTCGGATGTACTTGGGTCGCTGGTGCTGCATCAGGCTAGCCAGCTGTCCTCGCCCGCGCAAAAGCGGGTCATGAGGCTTGTTAATGCTGCCATTGTTCTCGGCTTTTCTTGGCCGAGGTGTCTGGCGAGCCATTCGTCTCGGACGCTGTGCTTAAAGGCTGCCAAGGCTTTGGCGTCCGGACAGTCGACTATTTGGTTCTTTTTAGTAAGAAACCTATTCCAAAACTTTCGGGCTGACTCTCCAGGCTGTTGAGTTATATGACTCAAATCGTCCGCATCCGGAGGTCGGACATAAGTCCCTTGAAAATTCGCCCGAAAAGCGTCTTCGAGCTCTTCCCAGCTTCCAATGGAGCTTTCGGGGATGCTTTTAAGCCAATGCCGAGCTGGCCCTTTGAGCTTGAGGGGTAAGTACTTGATGGCGTGGAGATCATCTCCTCGAGCCATATGGATATGGAGGATATAGTCCTCAATCCAGACCCCAGGGTCTGTTGTTCCGTCGTATGCCTCTATGTTTACGGGTTTTAGTCCATCTGGAAATTCATGGTCCAGCACCTCATCGGTGAAACATAGGGGGTGTGCGACACCCATGTATCTGGGTGTACCGTGGTGTTCGGATGTTTGTTGTGTTGCATCATATGCCGGAGCGCGCTTGCGTGGTCCATAAATGGATCTGGTTGCACCGTCCTTTTGATGCGAGCCCTCGCGTGGATCGCGTATTGGCTCATGTGCGGCGTTGTTCGCCGCTCTATGCTGGCCGTGAGGTCGTCTATCCGACCGGATGGCCATTTTAATTTTTTGTTGCGGGGGATCTAAGGCCTCCTCATCGAATTTAGGTAGCAACTTCCGCTTCGGGTAGCTCTTGGTGTGGCGGTTACCTCCGTACTTCGCCGCTGTGTTGAGTACTTTACTCCATCTGATTCTGAGTGTGTCTTGCGCAGCCTTGAGCCTTTGCTTCTGCTTTTTTAGTCTCCTTCCGGTGGCAACAAGCCTTTGATGGGCATTCTATTGTCCCGGGTGTCTGTCTGATGTGATGTCGCCTGGATTATTATCTTTAACGGAGTCGGGTTGTTTCGTTTGATTCTCCATGTTGCCGTGGTCCGGCGATTGTTCACCCTGCTCTAACGCTCGGTCTATATGATCGTTGTTTCTGTCGAGGCAGGATTTGGGGCGGCGCTTACACCGCCGCTTTGACTGCTTCGCGAGGGGACAACCCTTTGTTGCGTCCTTTCGTTCCTCGTCGTCGTTTTCTTTTGGTGTGTCCACCATGTATACGTCATGTGATGAACAGGGCAATGGTTCATGTTCATCTCCTGCATCGTCGTCCATACCGTCGATGTCTTCGGAGTCGAAGTCGAGCATGTCGGTTAAATCGTCGACAGTGTCTACAAAGTGGGTGGTTAGTGGGTGGAGAATTTCTTCGTCATCCGCATCCCAATCCTGCCGGACATAGTTTGGCCAGGATCCTGCTGACAAGGAGAGAGACCTTAATGAGTTCAATACGTCGCCGAAGGGCGAGTGCTGAGAAATATCCGCGGAGGTAAACTCCATGATCGGCGCCCAATCGGATTCAATAGGAACGGGCGCAGGCGTTTCGGAGTCCATGGCCGGAGAAGGATCCGGCAGTTTGACAACACGGCTCTCGTGAAGGGTAAGGTCAATATTCGGCTCGATCGCCGCTGAGGATACGGCCTTCGCGACGGGGTCTATCCACCCGTCTATGGATGGCGCAACTAGCTCCGAATTGAGGCTCGGAGCGGCTACCAGTGCGATCTCCTGAATACGGTCCGATGGCAGAGCTAAATCGTACCCATCGTGACTGCGTGGCGCACAAGGCCGGGGCTCGAATCCGTTGAAGATCAAGTCTCCACGGGCATCAGCTGTGTAATTTAAGCTTCCAAACCTAACCTGGTGGCCAGGGGCGTAACTTTCGATCTGCTCTTGATGGCCGAGCGAGTTGGCCCGCAGTGCGAAGCCGCCGAACACAAAGATCTGTCCGGGGAGAAAAGTCTCACCCTGGACTGCATCGCCATCGATGATCGTAGGAGCCATCAGGCCTAACGGCGACGGCACAGAGGAACTCTCAATGAAAGCACCAATGTCGGTGTCAAAACCGGCGGATCTCGGGTAGGAGGTCCCGAACTGTGCGTCTAAGGCGGATGGTAACATGAGGCAGGGGACACGATGTTTTACCCAGGTTCGGGCCCTCTTGATGGAGGTAAAACCCTACGTCCTGCTTGATTTATTCTTGATGATATGAGTATTACATGAGTTGATGTACCACGAGATCGGAGAGGCTAAACCCTAGAAGCTAGCCTATGGTATGATTGTATATTGTCCTACAGACTAAAACCCTTCAGTTTATATAGACACCGGAGGGGGCTAGGGTTACACAAGGTCGATTACAAAGGAGGAGATATACATATCCGTATTGTCTAGCTTGCCTTCCACGCCAAGTAGAGTACCATCCGGGGACGAGACGAAGTCTTCAATCTTGTATCTTCATAGTCCAATAGTCCGGCCAAAGGATAGAGTCCGGATGTCCGGAGATCCCCTAATCCAGGACTCCCTCGGTCTTAACACAAGTGTAGGTGGTTCTCTCTCAGAAAATGTGTATTGGAAGTGTAGGTATGTTATGATGTCTCTCTCTTCAAATGAAGAGTGGGTGGAGGGGTATATATAGCCTCCACACAAAATCTAACTGTTACGCACAATTTATCAATCTCGGTGGACCGAATTGAGAGACTCGGTCGGACAGATTTAGCAAACCTAGTGACCGTTAGGGTTTTTCGGTGGGACCGACTGGATCAACTCAGTGGAACTGATGTGCTAGGGTTAGTGTAAATACAAAACTCGGTTTGCCCGATTACTCAAACTCGGTGGGACCGATTTGGGTAATAAGTGAAACAGAGAGTTGTCCGAGAAAACTTGGTGGGGCCGATTGCATATCTCGGTGAGGCCGAAAATATTGCAATAGGTAACAGAGAGTTTGCAAGCCCATCTCGGTGAGACCGAACTGATTAGGGTCTCTGGTAGTGGCTATGTCAACTGAACTCGGTGGCTCCGGATAGAAAGAATTGGTGGGGCCGAGTTTGACTTTTGGTTTAGGACATATTTGGAAGTGAGAAAGTGGTTGAGGGCTTTGGAGCATATCACTAAGCACTTTGAGCAAGCAAGCCATTAAGCAACACCTCATGCCTTCTTAATAGTATTGGCTTTCCTATAGACTCAATGTGATCTTGGATCACTAAAATACAAAATGTGGAGTCTTGAGCTTGGAGCTTGAGCCAATCCTTTGTCCTTAGCATTTTGAAGGGGTTCCACATCCTCTAGTCCATGCCACTTCATTGTTGAACTTATCTGAAACATACTAGGTAAAAGTGTTAGTCCAACAAGAGATGTGTTGTCATTAATTACCAAAACCACCTAGGGAGCACTTGTGCTTTCACGAGGACAAAAATTATATATATAATTGCGGTCACGATGAACAAGATGCATAGGGTAATACTTTTGATGAAATTCCAATTTCAATCTTCTATAGTTCCATGATCTCATATCATCACATAGCCTATACCATGTCAGTGCGTCTCCCTTCAAATATAAAGGGAAGACCATCTTCTTAGCAACATCATCGGGTATACCTGCAAGCTTAAATAATCCACAAACTTCCATCCACATATATTAGGTGTTCATCAGGATGCTTTGTTCCATCTCCTATAAAAGCATTAGCTAGTAGTTTTTTATCATAACCGAAGGATACTCATAAGAAATTCCATTTTCAATAGGTTCAGTAGGTTGAGGAGCAACTCTTTGCTCTACTAGTCGGGGTGAAGATACCCCGAACAAGCCCCTCAGAGGATTACTTTCCATAGTAACAAGTGACAGTAAATTTCAGCACACTATATAAATTTTTCCTTACCAAATTCCACCTACCAAAGGCGCTTCACTCCCCGGCAACGGTGCCAGAAAAGAGTCTTGATGAGCCACAAGTTGTAACACCCACAATGCGACTATATCTCCCACGTGTTGGAGCACAACTTAGAGGCATAACCGCATTGTAGGCAATGTCGCAAGAGGGGTAATCTTTACACATTCCATATACTGAATAAGAAAGAGGTACAGAGTTGGCTTATAATCGCCACTTCAAACAATACATGAATAAAGCATTACATCATCCAGATACAAGCAAGGTCCGACTACGGAACCAAAATAAAGAACAACCCCAAATGCAACAAAGTTCCCGATCGCCCCAACTGGGCTCCACTACTGATCGACAGAAACGAAACAACACCACGAACATGATCTTCATCGAGCTCCTCCTTGAGCTCGGCTGCGTCAACTGCACGGTATCATCGACACCTGCAATGTGGTTTTGGAAGTAAACCGTGAGTCACGGGGACTCAGCAATCTCACACCCTCGCGATCAAGACTATTTATGCTTATGGGTAGGATAAGGTATGAGGTGGAGCTGCAGCAAGCACTAGCATATATGGTGGATAACATACGCAAATGAGAACGAGAAGAGAAGACAAGGCACGGTCAAGAAACTATGATCAAGAAGTGATCCAAGACTACTTACGTTCAAGGATTACTTCAACACCGTGTTCACTTCCCGGACCCCGCCGAGAAGAGACCATCACGGCTACACACACGGTTGATCCATTTTTAATTAAGTTATGTTTCAGGTTTTCTACAACCGGACATTAACAAATTCCCATCTGCCCATAACCGCAGGCACGGCTTTCGAAAGTTCAAAACCCTATAGGGGTGTCCCAACTTATCCCATCACAAGCTCTCACGGTCAACGAAGGATATTCCTTCTCCCAGGACGACCCGATCAGACTCGTAATCCCGGTTACAAGACATTTCGATGATGGTAAAACAAGACCAGCAAGACCACCTGCTGTGCCGACAAATCCCGATAGGAGCTGCACATATCTCGTTCTCAGGGCACACCGGATAAGCTAAGCATACAGGAGCCGACGTAACCCAAGTTGCCCAGGGATGGCCCTGCACGGTGCTATAGTTTGGACCAACACTCAGAGGAGCACTAGCCCGGGGGGTTTAAAATAAAGATGACCCTTGACTCTGCAGAACCCAAGGGAAAAAGGCTTAGGTGGCAAATGGTAAAACCAAGGTCGGGCTTTGTTGGAGGAGTTTTATTCAAGGCAAACTGTCAAGGGGTTCCCATTATAACCCAACCGCGTAAGGAACGCAAAATCAAGGAACATAACACCGGTATGACGGAAACTAGGGCGGCAAGAGTGGAACAAAACACCAGGCATAAGGCCGAGCCTTCCATCCTTTACCAAGTATATAGGTGCATTAAGTAAATAAGAGATATTGTGATATCCCAACAAATATCCATGTTCCAACAAGGAACAAACTCCAATATTCACCTGCAACTAGCAACGCTATAAGAGGGGATGAGCAAAGCGGTAACATAGCCAAACAACGATTTTCTAGGACAAAGGTGGGTTAGAGGTTTGACATGGCAATATGGGAGGCATGATAAGAAAGTGGTAGGTATCATAGCATGGGCATAGCAATAGAGCGAGCATCTAGCAAGCAAAGATAGAAGTGATTTCGAGGGTATGGTCATCTTGCCTGCAAAGTTCTCCGAGAAGATGAAAACTTGATCCTCGCAAATGTACTCAACGGGTTCCTAGAACACGGACTCGTCTCCTGGCTCTACCCAAAGCAAGAACACAAGCAAAGGGAGACACAATCAACCACGTGCAATGCACAAGCAACATGATGCAAAACATGGCATGATATGCGGGATGTGATATGCAATGCATATGCATGCTCCAGAAAGGAAAGATTGAACATGGCCTCAATTTGGAAAACCAAGAGTTCCACTGGAAAGATGGGTTAATTTCGGTCAAAATCGATATAAAGATCACCGCAATCGGAAGCACGGTTTGGAAATGGCAAGCAAAACAAATATGGCACCGAACTCCGATTAACAGCACGAGGCCATCTGAATGCAACAAGAACAACAAGCTACAACACTCTAACATAACAACAAAGCACATGGTAGTGATCCACTCAAGATGCTTGACAAAAGATGAACACTGAGCTACGGCTAATTCAATCAATAGCAGGTTCAAACAAGCATGGCAAAAGTGCAAAAGATAACAGGTTACAGACTTAGTGAAAATAACATGGCAGGAATTTAACATCAGGAAGCAATGTTTAGAGCAAGATAACAACATGCTACATGAACATATCATGGCAAAGCAAGGCATGGCATGAAGCTACTCAAAGCATACAACAAAAGTCCCTTACTGACCATAAGCCAAAAGGGATCAGAAAATACAATGGCAACCATGTGAACATAGCAATTATCATTAACAGATTCAGGCAAAACAGATATTAAGTAGGCATGTTTACGAGCTCGATGCACTCACCACAAGGCATTGCATGATAAACTAAGCATACACCCAACAAGTAGACATGGCATATAAGCTAAACATGGCAATAACAACCTCATAGCATGCATGGATAAACTATAACAACCTCGGCAAAAATGCTTAACATGTAAACATTCTGCCAGGAACATTTTATAGCAAAAGTAGAGCTCGATTGAGTCAAGCTAGGGTGCTCCATAATTGCAAACAAAGACATGGATCGATAGAGCATAACAATATCTCAAAATCATCCTTACTGAAATGCTCAAAATGGGCATGGATCACTCTGTAGCAACATTAATGCATGGCATAAAAATATCAGCAGGAAAAGGACTTAGTGAAATTTTAAGTCCCTGAAATCAGCAACATCACGAGAGCTACTTTGCATGCTTGTGCTAGTCACCACATAGACCACAAAAATACATGGCATACACCCCTATAAATATGGCATGGCATACTTCAAAACACATGAAGGGCTCAAGTTCATAGGAGGCACACATTAATCGTGGCAAAAATGACAAATGACCAATTACTGATATGAATCTGAAACTAACATTGCATAGCACTCTTGCAACAGCATTTAGGGCATCAAGATGAACTCAAATGAACATGGTGCAATGAAATTAAATGAAGATCACATCGAGACGAACAATTTGATATGCTACACGGCCAAAACGGAGCCACGGATGCAAAGTTATGATGCGATGAAAAACGCTAAAAATACTGGGGACTTGGTGGAATTTTACCCTCGCGAGAAGTCAACGCGGGACGAGGTGGTGCGGCATGAGAGGATCCGGGGGCGCAGGGAGGCTGTTCGGATCAGGGGGTTGGTCGATCTAGTCCACCCTCCGGGATCTCGCTGGAGTGGAGGAAGACGCCGGCCGGAGTGGAGCTCCGGCGAGCTCCGGCGACGACGGGGAGGCGGCGCGGGAGGACGGAGGTGGCCGGGGCGACGACGGGCGAGGGCGGTCGGCGAGCCATGAGGCGGCGGAGGCGCTCCGCGGCGGCGGCATGGCACGGCGAGCTCGTGGCAGAGGTGAAGCGGCTGCGGGTGGCGCGGTGGCCGGCGCTGAAGGCGGGCGGTGGCGTGAGGCTCGGGTGCCCGCGGGCGGCGGCGGCGGCGTCCCGGGCCGGGAGGGCCCGATACGGGCCCTGGCGGGCCGCGGCAGCGGGGGAGGCGTGGCTGACACTTGGCGCGACAGTATTGGATGGGGCGGCGGCTGGACGCGTCTGGCGCGGCGCGCGGGGGGGGGGGGGATTTAGGGTTCATCCGCGAAAATGGAGGGGGAGGCACCTATTTATATGTAGAGAGAGCTAGGAGAGTCCAAATGAGGTGCGGTTTTCGGCCACACGATCGTGATCAAACGACCAAGTTGATGGAGGGGGTTTAGGTGGGTTTTGGGCCACTTTGAAGAGGTGTTGGGCTGCAACACACACGAGGCCCTTACGGTTCCTCGGTTAACCGTTGGAGTATCAAACGAAGTCCAAATGGCACGAAACTTGACAGGCGGTCTACCGGTAGTAAACCAAGGCCGCTTGGCAAGTCTCGGTTCAATCCGAGAATGTTTAACACCCGCACACGAAAAGAGGCAAAAGGGGACGCTGGAGGACATAGGAGTGCCGGAATGCAAAACAGACAATGGGGAAAATGCTCGGATGCATGCGACGAACATGTATGCAAATGCGATGCACATGATGACATGATATGAAAAGCATGACACGCAAGCAAATGACAAGGCAACAACAGCGAATAACTGGAAGACACCTGGCACATCGGTCTCGGGGCGCTACACAAGTATAGGGGATATATTATAGTCCTTTCGATAAGTAAGAGTGTCGAACCCAACGAGGAGCAGAAGGAAATGATAAGCGGTTTTCAGCAAGGTATTCTCTGCAAGTACTGAAATAAGTGGTAACACATAGTTTTGTGATAAGATAATTTGTAACGAGCAACAAGTAACAAAAGTAAATAAAGTGCAGCAAGGTGGCCCAATCCTTTTTGTAGAAAAGGACAAGCCTGGAAAAACTCTTATATAAGGAAAAGCGCTCTCGAGGACACATGGGAATATCGTCAAGCTAGTTTTCATCACGTTCATATGATCCGCGTTCGGTACTTTGATAATTTGACATGTGGGTGGACCGGTGCTTGGGTATTGTCCTTCCTTGGACAAGCATCCTACTTATGATTAACCTCTATTGCAAGCATCCGCAACTACAACAAAAGTATTAAGGTAAACCTAACCATAGCATGAAACATATCGATCCGAATCAGCCCCTTATGAAGCAACGCATAAACTAGGGCTTAAGCTTCTGTCACTCTAGCAACCCATCATCTACTTATTACTTCCTAATGCCTTCCTCTAGGCCCAAATAATGGTGAAGTGTTATGTAGTCGTCGTTCACATAACACCACTAGAGGCTAGACAACATGCATCTCATCAAAATATCGAACGAATACCAAATTCACATGACTACTAATAGCAAGAATTCTCCCTTGTCCTCAGGAACAAACGTAACTACTCACAAAGCATATTCATGTTCATAATCAGAGGGGTAATAATATGCATAAAGGATCTGAACATATGATCTTCCACTAATTAAACCAACTAGCATCAACTACAAGGAGTAATTAACACTACTAGCAACCTACTATCACTAATCCCGGACTTGGAGACAAGAATTGGATACAAGAGATGAACTAGGGTTTTGAGAGGAGATGGTGTTGATGAAGATGTTGATGGAGATTGCCATATCCCGATGAGAGGAGCGTTGGTGATGACGATGGCGATGATTTCCCCCTCTGGGAGGGAAGTTTCCCCAGCAGAACAGCGCTGCCGAATCCCTAGATTGGTTCCGCCTCGTGGCGGCGGAGTTTCGTCCCGAAAGGTTGCTTCTGGTTTTTTTCTCGATGAAAGACTTCATATAGCAGAAGATGGTCATCGGAGAGCCACCAGGGGGCCCACGAGGTAGGGGGCGCGCCCTAGGGGGTGCCCCCCACCCTCGTGGTCAGGGTGTGGGCCCCCTGGTCTTCATCTTTGGCGAGGATTTTTCATTATTTATTATAAGGCATTCCGTGGAGTTTCAGGACTTTTGGAGTTGTGCAGAATAGGTCTCTAATATTTGCTCCTTTTCCAGCCTAGAATTCCAGCTGCCGGCATTCTCCCTCCTTATGTAAACCTTGCAAAATAAGAGAGAGTGGCCATAAGTATTGTGACATAATATGAAATAACAGCCCATAATGGAATAAATATCGATATAAAAGCATGATGCAAAATGGACGTATCATGCGGCAACAATCCTTGGTGGGGAGAAGTGAGATGATCTCCTCAAAGATGACATACGGGAGATCGCTGATGCGGTCCACCAGATATCCTACTGGTTCCCCAGATTCCGGTGGGGGGGGGGGCTCGCGGCTTCTCCCCGTGTTGTCGGGTGCGGGATCTACAACCGGCATCACCACCGGCGGGAGCCTCATCTTCTTGGCATTGGGGCCATCCGACTCCATTTTCCTTTTGGGCGTCGCGCCGAGCTCACGGATTTGAGTAGAGTAGCCAGAGACGAGCCTAGTGGTAGTGTGAGTGGGGAAGAAGGAGGGATGGGGTTTTCTATAGGAGTGGAAGAAGGGGAGCGGGCATTTTTCTGTACGAGTGATGAAGAAGGTGAGCGGGGCTTTTCTGGATGAGTGAGGAAGATGGGTAGCAGGGGGAATTGGGGGGAGACGAAAGTGGGAGAGCGATCTGCAGTATAAGTGGAAGCGAGGAGGAAGGAGGGTTTTTCTGGGATCACGCCCTCTTCAAGAAATATGGGCTTCTCCTAGCAAAAAACAAAATAATGGGCTTTAAGATGGATAGGCTTTTCTATCGGCCCAGTCGGCTGCCCGTGTTTCATACTGGAGGGCCTTGTGCTAGAGGCAGCCCGAGACACTCTCCATCTTGTTGCCCACTCGAAAGAAAAAAAGAGACGCCTTCAGCTTATGGCTACTCATCGGTAACCTTTTTCAACTTGGCATCCACCAAATTAGAGGATGCAGTACTAGATGCAGACACTCACACTGGTCGTGCAACGTGGCAAAGTGAGGTGTCAAATAACAGGCCTACAATAGACTTACTAGATTGTGAAGGTTCATAGGCTAGTCAACATTCACATTAAACTAAGCTTCAGAAGATATGGTATGCATACTAACATTCAGAAGAACAAATGTTCATCATGTTTATGCATCTCAATGATTCACCATACTATAACCAATACAAAGCTGTGAGAAGGTGTGGAAATAAAGAAAATCGGTTCATGCTTCTCTGAGCAATGGGCCTCCCTGCGCATGCATTAATTTCCTTGGCATGCTTGTTTCTTCTCAATGTTGCGAGCATTTTGAGCATGTTGGCAACTCCACAACTAGCTAGCTGCCTCATCTTGCAACTGATGCTAACACATTTGCAGAAAACACATGAGGCAATAGAGATGACTCAACAAGAGTCCATATTATGCAGTTCCCCTAAAATCATCTTCATTGTCCTAAATCTGAAAAGATAGGAAAACAATAGCTATACTTAAACGGTGTTTCAAAACAGTAGCACATATCAATAGCTCGGCATGACAAAACATGATCATTTGGACGAAGGGGATACTGACCTGCGTGAGGAAGATTATATATAATTTCATAAGCCCTTTGTTGATTTCCACCTTCAGCTGCACTGCTTGTTTGCTCCTCCACACATGACAGGATCGTTCCGCACTGCAATCAGCTAGTCAACGTATGAATAAGCTTATTTCCTCTTGCGGTGGTCATTGTACCTAGTTACGAATGTAGGAATACCTAGAGCACCATGAGGTTAGCTGACAACAGGTCGATGCAGCCATATAAATTTTGTGCGGTGCTACCAAAATTGAGGTTTGTATCCCTTACCATTATGAGAATTCTTCTTGAAGTTGGTAGAATGTGACGGCTTGTTCTTTGCATCAAACTTGCCTTTCCCCTGAGATTTGTTCTTGTTGTTTTGGGGTTGGTTGGGCTGGAAGTTCTTCTCGTGTACCATGTGGGCACTAGAAGCTCCCTTAGCGACCCGATCATGTGTGTCTTTTAATCTCGACTTTTCTTCAAAATCAAGAGTGCTAATGAGATCCGAAACTGAAAACTCACGTCTCTTGTTTTTCAGAGAAGTATCAAAATTATTCCACGAAGGTGGAAGCTTGGCAATGATGGTCCCAGCAACAAATTTTTCCGGCAACACACACTTAAAGTACTCAAGTTCCTTAGAGAGTGACTTTATCTCATGAGTCTGCTGAACAACAGAGTGCTCATTAGTCATCTTGTAGTCACAGAATTGCTCCATGATGTACAACTCGTTGCCAGCGCTCGAGGCCGCAAACGTGGCCTCGAGCGCAGCCAACATGTCTTTGCTGCTGTCAAACGACATATATGAAGCCACAATGGAATCATCAAGAACACTCAGGAGGGCGGTTTTGAAGAGGGTATCCATGTTCTCAAAAGCTTCTTGCTGTGTAGGATTAAGATCGTCCTCAGGCTTACCCTTAGTGGCATCATAGCAGTACATGATCTGAAATCAATATACTACTCTTGTGCGCCACCTTTTATATTCCCCTCAGAAAAGTAGGCGGCTTCAAAAGCGCAGGAAAACCACTCAGAGTAAATTGCCTATAATCAGGTTCTTGGATTGGATTGTTGAATATATGAGCAATTTACTATAAGATTTAATCCGAATCAACAGTAAATAGATCATGACGACAATTGCAAATATCAAAGTAATGATGCGGACTAAACTAGGAGGACAAAATCACATACTGTACAGCGGGAGTAGAACTGCTGTGGTTGATGTTGTCACTCATGTCATTGATGAAGAGGTTACCGAGGTCGGGGAATAAGGATGTTGTTGAGGAAGTCGTCGCTAGCAGCAGTCACAGGAGTGTGCTCCCCAAAAACCTGACCACCCCTCTCCCGTACAGGATCGCGAAACATGGGGTTCAGAGGACTGCTATCCCTTCTCGCGGTGCACACCGGAAGGAGGGATGGAGAAGAATTGTGTGGCGGCGCTAAGATCTGGAACGGTGCGAAACCATATGATACAAAGGCGGCTAGGGTAGAGCCTGTCAGGTCGGTCATGCAAGTAAGACCAAGTATAATAGTAGTAGGCCTTTGGCCCAAACCCCACATCCAAGTCAATAATAGCCCCACTATCCAAAAGAATCAGAAACGGCTGAGTAATAAGGCATCCGTTAATTATTAATTAATGACTTAATAAATTTTCTAACCAACAAAAATATAGACCACGTGCATAGCTTTTGTCCTTGGACAGGCTCATTCCCGAAGCGCGCGCGTCTAGGTTTCCTATTACCATGATAAAGTGGTGCAAATCACACTCACCAACTAGCAGTATGGGACTAAACTTTAGTCCCAGTCACACCACACTTAGATCATGGTTAATAATATAGCTAACATCCGGCTATATGAAGTTGACACATCATCTAGAACCAACCTAATAGCCTGCTAGTACTATAGTTAGTCCCTTTAGTATAATACTATATCATTAATAGTGGCCCCACCTTTTGTCTCACAAATTATGTTGGAGCTCTTGCTGCAACCGGCTACAAGTTTACAACCCGCTTCTCTTCTCTTTCCTCTTCTCTCTCCTTCAACTAAGCACAAATACTATATTTAAATCCTTATAGCCTTCTTATGTCATTTAATTGTAGTACTTGCTCTAAAGTTACTCTCCACTATGTAGTCTGAAATGCTGGGTGTGCAGCGGGCGGTGCCCTTGGTAGGCGTGACGCTTCAACGGCAGAAGCAGTGAGAGGTCGCGTCGCCTTGACTTGCCATCAATATGGAGCGACAGGCTCAGCTAGCGCCGGGCGGGAAGCGCGCGCGGGAGGGGGGAGGAGCTTTTGGTTGGCCAAGAAGGTGAGAAGCCAACTTGGTATCGGCCCGGACGGGAAAATATCATGTGCTCCCATACTCACTAGTTTCATGCATATGACACCAGTCTATGTTACTACTCCCTCCTTTCCGGTTTATAGGGCTTATCTCAAAATCTTAGTTCTTCCATTTTATAAGGATCAATTTGGTTGTTCCCCATCACAAGTTTAGATTTCAAGGTGCATTAAATAATTGCTTGCTAGTATTAAGAGAAAATTGACCAATGCATGTACTTTATGCATGCATGCATGATACTATTTATAATTCATAGCCACACCTAGATGGAGGGAGTACTACTAGTTGCCATGCATGATACTACTTATAATACTCCCATTACAACCAGCCTGGAAGAATTAAAATACCTAATCTAAATGGTTGCCGCCCGATCTCTTTGTCCTGCTCCAGCATCCGGCAGAAGAAGAATCGTGCAAGACACCGACTCTATTCGCCGGCATCGCCTCAGCGGTGGCCTTCATGGGATACAATCAGCAGCAGCCTCCCGTGTTCTACTTCTCCTCGATGATGGCGACGGGCGGGGACGTGCTGCCCGTCACCATATCGACATTCACAGCGGCTTCTTTCTCTTCCTACATGTCGCGGCTAAGCGCGCTTTGAGGGTGGATGGCGCAGTCGTAGACACTAGAGGCATTGTACGATGTGGCAACGTCGAGGGCAGCGACGATGCCCATGCCACCGTTCTCCCTGATAAGCCAGCCTGGAGCAAGTCGGCACTCATCCTCGAGCTGAATTGGAGAGGCCAGCTGTGGAACAACACACTGGCAAAGTGCGGCAACTATTTCCGACGGGCTAGGCAAGCTAGATGGAGAAGGGAGCTGCCTCGCTCGTAACTGCCGGGCTCGGCGGACCACCCAGACAGCTTTATGCCGGAGAATTGCTCTTCCTGCTCGTTGGATGTCGCTGAAATAGTGGACAAAATGGTGGAAGGAGGAGCTTGGTCGACGTCCTGCTCCTGAACGGATGTGTGTGGCCGGAGTTGGTTTCTCGCATTCCATGCGGGTTTAAACATAGGTTTTTGAATGCGGCGAGGAGGCGGGTACAACTGGGAGTGCAGCGGGCGGCGCCAAGGGCCGGTGCGCCACTTCAAATGGCGGACGTAGTGAGAGGTCGTGTCTGCCTTGACCCCCTTGACCATGGACCTTGACGGTGTACATCACCTTGTGTCCATATCTGAGATGCCACGTGTACCAGGTGAATGACTCCAAGCTCAACCAGCGTGATGCAAGAGGTGCGAGCCGATGAACACTGTTGGAGACACCACCTCATAATTTTCCTAGTCATCATCTGAGTCCTAGAAGTTCTCACCCACATCATCATTAGGCATGCAGCCGCGTTCATAGACAACGTGCATAGAAGAAGTAGAGGCGACTGGGGACGCACCACGTCATGGGCACTCCATACGTGCTCGTGCTCGTGTGCGTGCAACGTGCATGCTTTTCCATCGGTGCTAGCTCTAAGGCCGAGGCTGCGGTCATCTTCGTCTCCGGCTAGTCGTTGAGCAATGACGGCAAAGAGGTGCTACAATAGATGCGTAGGCGCCGTTGTGTGCGAGCTTCACGGTAGCACGATGAACCAGACGTCATTGCAGATGGCGCACGCCTCCATGCAGTTGAGTGTGTGCACATGCATGTGTTATTCACCTGCATTCTACGGCCGAGTGTGTGTATGCATGTGTTGTGTACGTTCGTTGTGTGCTCCATGCTGTGCGCGTATGTGCATGAGTTGGATTGGCATGAGTTAGTGCGTTGGCGTGTGTACATGCGTGGCTACATATGTCCTGTACATGTGTGGCTTCTTGCGTTGTTATCAATATAAACTATAAAAATCTTCAACTTAGCATCCTGACGTATCGTCTGTAGTGGTTAGCGAAGAGTTCATGTTCTTTTATTTGTTTATAGGTGGGCAAGCGGCAAAAAACAAAGGAAAACATGCAAGGTTCCTTGCAGACACTCCACCGCGAGGTTCCTTGCTCCTTCTCGGTCGTTGGGAATCTATGTTCTTCCACTCTTTTTTACGTGAGCTTTGTTCATCCTTTTGCCAACACGCGAGACATCTAGCATCAAGGTGCACGTGTCATGCAAGAAAATGGAGATAATCAGATAAGCAATGAGTAAGTGAGTCATGCACTTCGATGGCACCTAGTACTCCATAATATTTTTTTCTCCTCGATGGCACGTGAATAGTGCATGTACTCAACGATGGAGCACGGGATGGTAGCGATGACATGGTCAGCCCTTTTTTGGAGAGAGTACATACTAAATAACTTTGATGTGTCCCGTGAACTCATAGAACGACGAGAAGCTTGCTTACTATGCCTTCTCCCTCGCCAACATGTTTGTGGTGGATCACAACACGAGGAGAAGCTTTTGCTTACAAGTGGTTGACGTGCAACAGTTCATTTGGTGTCAGATTGCCAGAAGTACTACTGTAGTACCATAATTATTGTTCGACTTACGAAAGAGGCGAAGAGCCAAGCGCAAGGTCACCTACTAACTTTAGGCTAGCCATAGTGGGAGTAACATAACTAGGAGTACCTCCTTTTTTTTCTAGAAACAACCACACGTGAATATTGGACGGTAGGAGCACATCAACTGAAGCAAAAATCAAAACCAACCAATGAACTACTACTAATGGTGAGTGTTTGCTAGTATCATGTACTCTGTCTATCCATGTAGATAGGGCTTAATGCATTTTCCGAGACTAACTTTAGCCATGTTTGGATCCATGGGTTAGAGTTAGTTTGAGCTAGTTGGGGCTCAAATAGCCCTAAAGTATCCAAACATGAGGGTTAAATTGGAGCAAGTTGCCCCGAACCCACCAAAAAAACTATCCCACCCAAGAGTCACTAACATGTGATGAGTTAACCGACCTCAACAGACGGCAAAAACGCCAGCCTGCCGCACTTTGAGAGAGATGAGGAGGAAGAAGCGATACGGGCTTGTGGATTACTAGAGCTAGGTTAGCCATGTAGTATTATGTAACTACACTAGGCTGCCGTGTTTCGTACTCTTCCGGTCTACTGTGGAGATGATTGGTTGATTTTATTTTGCTGAATAATATAAAATATTATGAGTGCAGATGCTCCACCACGAGGTTTGTTGCTCCTTCTCGGTCATCGGGAATCTATGTTCTTCCACTCTTTTTTTGATGTGAGCTTTGCACATCCTTTTGCCAACACACGGGACATCTAGCATCAAGGTGCACGTGTCATGCAAGAAAATGGAGATAAGTAGTGCGTAAGTGAGTCGTGCACTACGATGGCACCTAGTGCTACGCAATATTTATACTCCTCGATGGGATGTGAATAGTGCACATACTCAATGACTGAGAGAGTACTAAATATGTATTAACTTTGATGTGTCCCATCAACTCGCAGAACGACGAGAAGCACACATTGAATGACCGAGCACGGGATGGTAGCCATGGACATGGTCAAAACTTTTTGGAGATTAATGCACAACTTTTGATGTGTCTGGGCCCCACGCTCATGTATGCCAACGTGGTACTAGTCAATTATTTTGCCAGAGTCAGCTATCACACCCTTTCGATGCGACGTCAATGTACCTACTAGAAACAAGTTAGACTTGTTCGGTTCAACCGCCTCCCTAGGTGTTTGGAGAGGAATTGGCCAGCGCGAGGTGGTTCTATAGGTGGGCAGGCAGCTCAAAACAAGGAAAACGCGCGAACCAGCTAAGAGCATGGTTAGAGCAAGTACAATAGAGCTGAGTCAGATGGCTATAACAAATAAACTAGTATATTCTTTCTTACTTGGAGGAAAGAAAAGAAGAGAGAGAAGGTAAGCGGGATCTTGGTGAAGAGCCAGCTCTAGCACGTGCTCCTAGGCACTTTGTGAGAGCGAAAGGTGGGCCATATAATAAAAAAGTAGTACACTTTTCTAATCAACTATTGTACATACTCGCTATAGGCTGGTCATAGTGGGGAGTAACTTATACTACTGTCATGCATATAACACTAGTCTAAATTACTACCTTCATAGTGCAAAGTAATATAGTACTAGTGTCATAAAGGACTTCATTTATTAGATTGTAGACTCATCTTGTCTTGACAAGCGCTATGTTACAGTAACATATTATGTTACCACTTCTCATTAACTACATGCCATGAAAGCCAAATTTTCTTGAGGTGCGCTATGTTAATAAGATCGACTATAGATGACATGACAATGGCTTATAGCCAGCAGCTGGCTATACTATTAACCATGCTCTTAATAGTATAGCCAGCTGATGGCTACATGACATTGCCACGTCATCCATAGCCAACCTTGTAGCCTTCAAGTATAATTGTAAGATACAAAGATGTGCTATTTCATCAATACGGGGCCCACCTTCCACTCTCACATACTACATAGGCGAACGTGTTGTAGGTGGCTCTTATTCTATAGCCGGCTCATCTTCTCTCTCCTCTTCTCTCCCCTCCATGTCAGCAAAAAAATAATTTTTTAACCCTTACTGTCTGCTTACATAATCTTATTATACTTGCTCGAGGGAGGGAAAGTTCTACATTCGCAGGGGACGTGGCATTGGCTATTGGGCGGCAACATGCGGTCATCCGGGTACACCATAAAGGATACGAAGAGGCATCCTATATCAGCAAGGACCAACTTCCCTACCGATATATCATCTAACAGAACTCCCAAGTTAACTGTGCTGAGGCTGGTGTACTCATGAGATGGGTGACCGGATGGGAAGTGGACTCGATGTTAACTAGAGGGATGGGTTACTGCAAAGGTTTATTATAAACCTTTGCAGTGACCCATCCGTCTAGTTAATATCGAGGTCTTTGTTTTGTAATTTTTGACATTTTTGTTGTTTTTTGAACAAATGTTAATCGAAGGTTTTTTTTAACATAACACATCCCAAGACATATATGCTTATGTGGCATGGAGTTAATGAGTATAGAGGTGTTTGTAGTAACATAATATGTTACCGTAACATAACGCACACCAATGCAAAATGAGTCCACAACATACTAATAAATAAAGGCTTGCATGACACTACATTTATGTTACTACCCACTATGATGATAGTAACATAAACTAGTAACATGCATATGTTACTAGTCTAAATTATTGCCCACTATGACTAGCGTTAGCATGGTTAATAATATAGCCAACTGATGGCTACAAGGAACCGCCATGTCATCTACAACCATCATCTATATGCACTCATGCAATACTGTGGGCTATAAGGTTGGCTATTAGTACATTAGTACTTTTTCCATCTTCTCTCCATCTCTTTCTTCACATTTATTGTATTTACCTAGGAATGCGTATATAGCTAGGCTCTTGCATGAGAGCCCACTCCTCTTACTTTTTCACATCTCTCTCCTGCAAGTATAACAATGGGCCTATAGCCCGCTTACATGGCATTTTTTGCCTATGTGGAGGAGAGAGTGATGAAAAAGTAAGACTAGTCACAATGGGTAGTAACTTAGAGTACAACCTCTATAGTGGGGAGTATGTGTGGTGTCATGCAACAATTCATTTATTAGGTTGTAGACTCATCTTGTCTTGGTATGTGTGATGTTACAGTAACTAGATATGTTACCACATGCTTCTCTTTTCTCATTAATTACTCGCCACATCATCTGTTTTGCCTTGAGATGTGGGATGTTACAATCTATGTTACTTCCACTTTGGGTAGTCTAAGGGGAGTGGGCTCTCATGCAAGAGCATAGCTGTATGCCGATTCCTAGACAAATAGAATAAATGTGAAGAAAGAGAAAGAGAGAAGGTTGAAAAAAGTAGTAATGTTATAGCCAACCTTGTAGCCCACACTACTATACGAGTGACTATAAATGATGGCTATACATGACATGGCAGTTTCTTATAGCCATCAGCTGGCTACAATATTAACCATGCTCTTAGGCTGGTCATAGTGGTGAGTAACTTATACTAGTGTCATGCATATGACACTAGTCTAAGTTACTACCTCCATAATGCAAAGTAACATAGTAGTAGTGTCATACTAGTTGGCCTCATTTATTACCTTGTAGACAGTGGCGAAGACAGGGGTGCCAGCCAGGGCCCTGCCCCCCTAACATATGTGATTTAGGCCTAATATATGAATAGTAGCAGTGATTTTCTGCTAAAGTGGGTGTTTTTGATGGATTGGCCCACCCCAACAAGGTTGAACAATACTCAGCCCTCCTCATCCTTTTTATGTGGCTCCGCCATAGCTTGTAGACTCATCCTCTACTGGAAAGCGCTATGTTGCAGTAACATATTATGTTACTCTAAACACATCTGTCCTCATTAAATACATGCCACATAAGCAAACTTGTCTTGGACTATGCTATGTTACTACCTATGTTACTCCCACTATGACCAGCCTTAGTAGGTGACCTTGCGCTTGGCTCTCGCCTCTTCCGGAAGTCGAATGAACTGCTAGCAATCTGATAGCAAATGAACTACTACACGTCCACCACTTGTAAGAAAAAGTTTCTCCTCGTGCTGTGAGCCACCACGCACGCATTGACGAGGGAGAAGGCGTAGTAAGCAAGCTTCTCGTTGTTCTGCGAGTTGCCGTGTGTTGGCAAAAGGATGAACAAAGCTCACATAAAAAAATAGTGGAAGAACATAGATTCCCGACGACCACGAAGGAGTAAGGAACCTCGTGGTGGAGCGTCTGCACTCATAATATTTTATATTATTCAGCGATATAAAATCAACCAATCATCTCCACAGTAGACCGGAAGAGTACGAAACACGGCAGCCCAGTGTAGTTACATCATACTACATGGCTAAGCCACGCTACCACCATATTTCTTCGCCTCCGTGCGACACCTATCTCTAGTAATCCAGTAGCCCGTATAACTTCTCGCTCCTTCTCTCTCTCAAAGTGCGGCGGGATGGCGTGTTTGCCGTCTATTGAGGTCGGTTAACTCATCACATGTTAGCGACATGTCAAGAGCATTCTTAAAAAATTACTATACTCTATTGTTATGCCAAGAAGAGGAAGCGCTTTGACCAACCGACCAAACGAGACAGGCATGCCGTGCCATGAGTGGGTCCAGTTTCTTGTTTTGAACTTGTTTGGTGTAGTAATAACACTTGGTTTTGACTATTGATAAGATTTTATATAGTGCCTAATGTATTCTTCAAGGATGCCTTTGACTACTGATAAGATTTTATATAATTTGAAAATTATATCATTCGATCCTTTCATGTTCCATTTAAAAAAAAGAAGATCCTTTCATGTACGAATTTGACTGTATGCTTTGAGAAACTTGCATATCCTATACTGCTCCTGTTTGGATATTCTAACCTAGCTAGAGGTTAGACTAACTCATGACTAACCCTGAACTAACTGTAGCCAAAGAGGTGTTTGGGTGACAGGGTTAGATTGATAATAAATGCACTTGATAGAGAGAGAAAAGTGATTTTTCAGTGGGCCCAATGAGAAGTATCTCCAATTAGCACCTCTTGGGGTGGGATAGTTTTTTTGGTGGGTTCAGTGCAACTTGCTCCAATTTAACCCTCATGCTTGGATAATTTAGGGCTATTTGAGCACCAACTAGGTCAAACTAACTCTAACCCATGGATCCAAACAGGGCCAAAGTTAGTCTCGAGGAACGCATTAAGCCCTATATACACAGACATACGGAGTACATGATACTAGGAAACGCTCACCATTAGTAGTAGTTCATTGGTTGGTTTCGATTTCTGATTCAGTTGTTGTGCTGCTACCATCCAATATTTGCGTGTGGTTGTTTCTAGAGTAAAAAAGGAGGTACTAGTACTTACTGTGGGAAAGGTGAAGTGATGTTTGCTTTGAGAGTAAGTTTGCCTAAGGTTGCGACACCTAAGGTTATGAAAATTTGACCAACTTAGGTGGGTGTCTCGTTCAAGCCACATCTTAGGCAAGCCACACTAGGGACCCATATCACATACGCTCAAAAAGTATGGCAAGATTCCCTTAGGCTTGCCAACTTGTGACTCTCATTTTGAAGAACTAACCTTACGCAAGTATGGAAACATTGTATGGCAAAGTGTGGCATGGTTAGGCCTAGAACCAAACAACCCCTTATTACTATGGGAATATGGGAGTACCAGCAGATTCAAGGAACAGAGAAATGATGGTTGCTTCGTCTGAGCAACTTACTGTGGTGAAGGTGGGGCTCTGTGATTTGACTACACACTAGTCATTACTACTGAAATGCAACGACCGGGTTGAATCTTTCCCTATAGTTGTGCACTCAATATTGCTGCATGGAAGGTGGAGCCGGATGAAGGATGTCCCACATGTCGGCGAAATGAAGTAGAATTGTTTCTGGCATTGCTATCAATACTTCGGGATTTGTTTATATGTACGCATAATTTTAATGAAATTGTACTGTGATGCTATTAAGGTTTCAACTTTGGTTCCCGCAGGAAAAAAAGGTTTCAACTTAGGATTCATGTCTCCTCTTGCCTTAGGATTATCTCGTTACAACATTCCATCAAATACAAATGAAACTACGATGGCTGCTAATGCATCTCAATGGTTCACAGATCAGCGCCAATATTCACATCACAACTGAAGACAAAGTTGTGAGAAGGTGTACAAATAAAGAAAAATATATAATTGATCGATGTTGTTCGTAGGCATGGCTCCATTTCCTAGGCACAATGTTCATTGCTTGGCAGCTAGTTTCACCTAGCTCTGTAGCCAAAAAGATGTGTATGGAGGACACCACAATTCGATCATTTTGTGCAGCTTCACTAAAATCGAGCTGACCATCCCTGTTTGCAAAGATATCCAATCAGTGTGATTACAATAATAGTGGAACTTATGATGAAACATAACACACACAAATAGAAGCCCGTCACCTCTGCGATCTCTCTTTCGGACTAACTACTTGTTGGAGAAGATTAGGCACATAGTTGGATGAGGAGGATAGCAAAACCAATCTCCCTTTCTGTAGTCCCACAGAAATGTAAAAACGTTGCCCGTGTGACATTTTGGCGGAACTGCACAAAACACTCTTAAGAAAAAAAGTGATTTGTGCAGTTCACCAAAAGGTTGCAATAGCAACGAGGTGAAATGGATAGCCCTTTTTGCAAAAGGAGGTACAAAGGAAACAATTACTGCCCAATAACACGAGTTGAAGACACATACGCTGACAAAAAAGAAGCATATTCCATGTAATAAGGGAAAGATAGCAGCATGGTGGTTTATCAAAAATGGTTTGAGGATGAGATTGCAAGATGGAAAGTATGTCGGCCGAGATACGTTTGAAGCAAACAACTAAAGAAGATCCACATGCATCAACGTGGGAAGATGGGAAGTGGAGCAATGTCGGAGGAAGCTGTACCTGAGGATTGTCGGGATGTTACTAGGAAGGCATCAGCGTCCGGGATCTGCCCATACTGTGGCAGGGAGCAAGTGGCGAAGGCCTTACCGCGCCGGAGCTTGGTCAGAGAGAATGGCGGGTACCGTAGATCGGGATGTGCTACCTCAACACCGTCGAATGGAGATATGATGCACATCCTCCATTTCTGCCGGCGGACGGGATGCAGCCGGATCACTAACCAACAGTGAGAGAGAGAGAGAGAGAGGCCACCGCTGCCTCGTGTGAGATGGTGTGACAAGAGACAAACCCCGGCAGGCAGGCTCCGTTGTACATAGTGGAGCGATTTTTTCCATTTCCCCACGGCAATCGTTTTATATTCTGTACGTGCCATTGAGGAATTTATAACTTTATTTGATACTAACGCGCCGAGTTGAACTTTGTTCCGTCTAGGCATGGTACCCGACCTTCCTTCGAGTAAACAACCGCTACACGCGTCAAATTATCACGTGGGCTGCTTTTTTATACAGAAACAAACTCCACCGTGTACCCACGCGGGTGTGGCTGGGAACAAGACGTGAGTACGTGCGTCCTGCGTGCACCTCTTCTTTAGGTGCAGGTATGTATGTGGGTGGGTGTGAGAGAGATGGTTTGTGCGAAACAGAGGCAATGTGTTGATGATATGTCAAACAATAAACGTAACATATGCAATGTGTGTGAAACAGTGTCATGGATATATCATATATAGAGGGAGCAATCCACGAGAAGAGAGTGGAGGGATCATCGGTGTGAGATAGCGATAGAATCGAAAACATGGATGAAGTGTGTGGCTGCGCAATGGATAAACAGTGCCATAGAATTTGTGATTGCCCACGTCAAAGATACAAGGCTGCCGGCCTACTAGAATTTGAGAGGGCAGAGGTGCAGTTTTTCTCTGTGGCATGGATACCTACTTGCAACGTTCGACTATCGGTGTGTGTGGGGGGGAGGGGGCAAAGACCTAACTATAGAGAGGTAGATCGACTAGTATATGTGTGGAGAAGAAGAGAGACCTAGCTATGTATTGAGGGAAACCGATCGGCATCCATGGATATGTGTAGCTCAGGAATAAGGTTGGGAGAAAGACAAAGGTAGAGTGTCAGAGGGTTGGTGGTGGAGTGGCGTCTCACAAATGGGGGAGAGGCCTGCTAGACAAACGGAGGGTATGAGTGTAATATCAATAAGAGAGGGCCAGGGATGTGTGTATGTCTATGCACGTGCGTGTGAGAGACGGGTCGGGAGGTATGCAAGGATGATGAGGGGAGACGATATGGTTGTGGTAAGCATACATAACTACATGGGAAGATCAACTGTCGTCTGTCCGAGAAAGGGAGAGACATAACTTGTCAGGACCGGATTTTCGGGATATAATTTCCAGAAAACGGCCCTTGTGCTCACCAGCCCCAGGGTTACTGTTAGCTGATGAGGCACCAACTTGATACAGAAATTCCAAGCAAAAGTACATAATATGTAGTACAAGACCACTCTGGCCTGTGAGTACAACAAAAGGTTTCTAGGGGTTGATGGCAGAAGCGGTTTGTGGTTCACCACGGTCTATGGGACTCCATTTCCCACAGGAACAGCTGACCAGGATAACTCCTATCTTCGCGAGGCTACTATCACCGTTGCTTAGGTTCCGAGACTGTCATCGCAATGCTCCTCTCCAAGCAAGCAATCTGGCCAAGACAATAGCCAGGGACAAGCCAGTGAGTACTTTTGAATGTACTCGCAAACATTATGAATACGGGTATAATATAGCAACCGATAATCATGCTCTGAAAACACTCTACAATCACGACGTCAGTCATGAAAATGGAATCGCTAATGTATGCAAGCAGGTTATTTATATGCAACATGTATAGGAAATAATAGAATAGTAATGAAGTGCACCGATCGGATGTCTGATGCGACGTCTCGAAAGGATAGTAAAAGTGAGCATGCCTCAGTCGGGCATCTCAGCGACACCACATAAAGGCTTATAAAGTAAATAAATAACAAGCATGCCACAGTCGGGCGTCTGAGCGACACCACATAAAGGCTTATAAAGTAAATAAATAACAAGCATGCCACAGTCGGGCATCTGAGCGACACCACATAAAGGCTTATAAAGTGAATAAAATAACAAGCATGCCACAGTCGGGCATCTGAGCGACACCACATAAAGGGCTTATAAATTAAATAAATAATCACCATGAATATCTGGGAGGTAGAACCGTCCCAGGGATATTCATTACTTCAAACAATATACTTGGTTAGTCCACAACAATAAAAATCATAACAATCATATAGCACAAGTAAAAATCCATATGTTCTGGTTTAATAGTTTCACCTCCGAAGATCGACACTAAGACCGACACTTGACCCATCCCAGACTGTAGTCCTTAACCATGGACACGGCTATTCGAATAGGTTTAATACGTCTGCAGAGGGTGTACTCTTTACCCACGAGAACGGATTTCTTTAGTCCATCGGAACTAATTCCGTCTACGGTCTTTTAGTCGAAAACACGCCTGACTTGCACACACCAGCTTAACTTTACTCATGTCTGGAATCACCCATGACACCTGTTTAGCAAAACTCTAAGTGGGGAGGCTACAACCTCGCGTAGCATGGGATCAAATTTCTATCGCGCGCTCTAAGGGGTGCCCCCCTCTCGGTCCCAACTGGAAACACCCATGCCCCCGGACCAGGTGTCATGCCTACCGGCTACAACCGGTATCTTCCACCATGGCCTCTCTGTACGGTCTGTGCTAAGACAGGGGTTAACAACTTACTGAACCATACCCTACCTACGGCAGGGACAAGTGGCAGCACGAAATAAGTATTGGGGTTACCGGAACAAGACTCGATCTACGGCCAACTCAAGAGGCTTAAGTATTTCCTGCATGATTAGCTCAAGAATAATATTTCACATCCATCAGACACCACCACCACTCATCATACCTTCCCCTGCCCTACCGGTCATAACCGTCTCGACTAGGGACAAGCTCGGGTCTACCCAAGACAGAGGCTTTCCCGGATCCTTCCCGGTAGGCATGAGAGGCATATGGGGGTGATTGCTATCATAAGCATATCCATTTCCAACAGCAAGTATTTTCGTTATGCACTCAATGCGTATGATCATGTCGTTATAAAAATAATTAATGCTCCATGTCGAGGTGGTATTTAACCGCATCAAACAGTCCCCAAAATATTACGGCAGGGTTCAGAATGCTTGCCTTCAACTTGTGGAGAGGAGGGGGTGCTCTCCAAAACTTTTTGAAAGTTTTCTTCTCTTCCAAAATCCTATTTTGAAAATATTGGAATTAACACACAATTTCAAAACAGAACAAAAAAGTTTTTTGAATTTTTTTCCAAATAAATAATAAAATAAACTAGACAGAATTTGAGGGATGTAGGAAAAAGAATCAATTCATTTGGAGTTATATTTAAAAAGTTATAGCCAGTTAACGATTTGGTCAAAATCTATTTTTAAATAAAGATATAAAAGAAAACGCTTCAGACAGGAATACGTTTTCGGAGCGGAGGAAATGTGCTGGGGTGGTTTACACTTTTACTTAAACACGTGGACCAGTGCGGGGGTCACTGACAGTGGGTCCAGAGGGCCCACTGGTCAGGTTTGACCAGGCCCCTTTCCCTCTTCTTCCTTTGCCCGAGCGGGAGGCGGGGCTCCGGCGACGCTCGCCGGTGAACGGCGGCACCTCTCGAGAAACGGAGGCCACCCGCATGCTCAGGGGGTCGAGGCTGTCCCTCCGGTGGTCGTCATGGTCCCTGGGGTGGTCGGAGCTGCCGGCGGCGAGTTCCGCTACGGGTGGTGGCCGTCGGGCAAAGTGAGTTTTTGCCTGCGGCGAGTCCCGAGCAAACTTGAATAGGGGGTTGGACTCACGAGAGGGAGAGGAAGCTCCTGGTGAAGAGAGTGGAGAGGGGGAGGCCCTGGTGGCGCCGGAATGGCCGGGGCAATGGCAGCGGCAGGAGTTGCCGGAGAGGAAGAAGACGACCCCCTGGTCTTCCTACTGCTACGGGTGGGTCGGTGAGGGAGTGAGAGAGGCTGCGTGAGGCCTGGACGAGCTCGGGGGTACTATTTATAGTGCATCCATGGCGGTTCCGCGGTCGAGCATAAGGTCGCCAGCGAACCGCCTCTCTGTAGTGGTCAGGGCGACATGGCGGCGACGAGAGCTTGCTGACGAGCGAGGGGATAAGCTTGCGTGGCTCCCAGGGGCAGGTGGCGAGCCGGGGTGGCTCAGGCGGTGCCGACCGGGGCAGGAGCCACTGTGGCCGGCCGGTAGCCACCGTGGCCGACCTGACGCTGGCCCTGTGCGGCTCCAGGGAAGAGCTTGGGCATTTCCTGCGAGTGTATGAGGTCGGGGGCGGCTCTGCGGGCAAGCAGGGGTTGGTGGCGCGAAAGTGGGCGCGACGCGGCGGCTTGGGTGCACGGGCATGCAAAACGCATGCTCTAGGCGCGCCCAGAGCACGCCCGGGATGTGTTCGACGAATTGCCATTGCATGCTAGAGGTCGCGGGTGAGGCTGGCAAGAAATAGGGCTAGGTTAGAGTTAGCAAGAAGGTAAATGGACATGGTGGTTAGGTCAGGTGTTCAAGTTTACAATGCAAATAAAAACTCATGCCAATTCTGTCCATGCTCTCAGGGTGTTTGACAAAATGCCACAGGCACCTAGGCATTTCTTGGTGTGGCCAACTCTTCCAGATTGAGGTCTCTTTGGATGCACAAGAGGGTGGTGAGGTTAGTTTGTAAAAAGCACAAACTTGTTAGTGCAAGTTTTGCAAAACTTCAATTCTGGACAGGAGGTAAATGGTATCATCTCATGAACCAAAATTATTCCAATGGTTGCATGCTCCTGGACTTAGGGGTTTTGTAGGGTGGTCTATGAGAAGGAGAAAGAATCAAGGGCAAAAGAGGCAAGCAAAAATATGGTTGCTGTACAAACCATCAAGTTGGACCAGAATGCAAAAGAGGTTGGTTCACTCAAAATTTTCAAAGGACATCACTGGGTTTTTGCATAAAGTTGAATCATATGCTACTACTATCATACCATAATTTTGGTGGAAGCTAGAATGAAATATTTAAGTGGGTTGTAGTGCAAAATTGCCCACTGGACCAGGGAAGAAAATTTGGTGTAGAGCTCAAAATATTTCATGAAATAAAGTTGTTTTTGCACAAAAGTGATTTAAAAACATCACCTGACATTTCCAAATTTTTGGTTGAAATCTTGAATGAATTTATCAATTGGTTGTAGTTCAAATATGGCCATAAAACCATGGAAAAATAATCCATTTTTCAGGAAAATAAAGATTAAGCAAATTAATTACGTAATTAGCTCTACTGATAAAAGAAAAGTTTTTCTTGAGAGGTTAAACAAGAGCAATAACATATTTGAAAAGTTTTCACTTAGGGGAAAACTCCATAATAACAAGGGAGAAAATGGTTCAAAAATCAAAAGGGAGCCCAGAAAATAAAAGTTTTTAATTCCTGGCAAAATTTTAATTAATAAAACAAGGTCAAAATTTTGGGGTGTCACAACACTACCCCCCTTAAGAAAAATCTCGTCCTCGAGATTTGATAAGGGTTGTTTTTCAAAAAAATCTTCCCTGTTAGTTGGAATCAAAAAGCTTACTCATAGCACAAACTTTATGTGACCGGGGTTGGTTTTTTGTAGCTATGCTCGAAGTAAAATGCAACCGTTCACCGACGTACTCAAGCATGGTTATAATTAAAAATCGGGGCGCTCAACCAAACAACATTCATTCATGCCGACACGAGATCACACAATTACAGGGCGTGGCCATACTAAGGCTCGGTACTACTCGAGTAGATTAGTCTACCTCGTTCATATCCAAGCGGGCGTGCCTTGTGGACGCCGAGGCTTCTCCATTGGCTTCACCGTCGGGGTTAGCCGGAGGGGGTTGAGGAACTGCAGGGTCAGGGTAGCGATGATGACCATCGCGGGGATTGTTGGCCACAATCCCATTGGAGTGGGTTCCCAAAAGGCAACAAAGCACTTCTGGGGTCATCAAGGCACCTTGGTTGATGGCTGGGGCTGACCTTAGGGTCTCGATTGGTTGTCCGAACAGCACGACAGGGTGGTCGGTGTCGGGCTCATCTTCTCTTCTTGCTGGGGCTCGGCGGATCAGTTCTCCACGAGCTGCGATCAGATCAAGGGTGATTTGATCGAACAGTCCCTCTAGTGTACTTACATAGCGCACCAGATGCAATAACATTGGATCCGTCTCGTGGTCTCCGTTGGCGACTTGTGGTGGTCTACCATACCCATCACGGTTGGGGTAGTAGTAGAAGGAGCGACAGTTAACTCGGGGCGACAAGTGCCGGAGTTGAACTATGGCTTCTCGAGCAGCTAGTTGGATGGCTTGTGGCTCAAAGGAAGTTGTCCTTCCAGTGAACCTGTAGGGGCGTTCTGGTGATAGACCCCTACCATAGACGTGTACAGTGGCCCAAAATTGACGGCTTTCACCGCTCATGGACCCTTGGTACACGACATATTCTGGGGGCTCTTCTAATGCAAAGGCACGGCGGGTGAGGTTTGCTAGCACAATCACAAAACCTCCAAGGTTGGTCGCTGTGGTCTTATTGTGAACAATGGGTCCTGGCATTTTAGCTGGGTTTGGGGGTAGAGGTTGTGCTGTGCCGGGCTGAGACTAGTGTGCCCTTTTATAGAAAAAGGGACGGAGTCTTCCTTCGCACCCTTGTGAAAAAGACTATTCGGGGGCCGGTCACTAGAGGGTGATCGACAGGCTAGGCTGATAGGTTGGGCACCGACTGCCACAAGGTGTCGGGTCACTGTGTGGCTATCTTGCATGGGAAGCTTGGCCGGGGTTTGGTTAATGTCTGGTGGGTTGGTTTACCTAGGTTTTTTCGACCCGCCTAAGATAGGATTAGCCAATGGTCAGCCTGGCTCTGATACCAAGTTTGTCAGGACCGGATTTTCGGGATATAATTTCCAGAAAATGGCCCTTGTGCTCACCAGCCCCAGGGTTACTATTAGCTGACGAGGCACCAACTTGATACAGAAATTCCAAGCAAAAGTACATAATATGTAGTACAAGACCACTCTGGCCTGTGAGTACAACAAAAGGTTTCTAGGGGTTGATGGCGGAAGCGGTTTGTGGTTCACCATGGTCTATGGGACTCCATTTCCCACAGGAACAACTGACCAGGTTAACTCCTATCTTCGCGAGGCTGCTATCACCGTTACTTAGGTTCCGAGACTGTCATCGCAATGCTCCTCTCCAAGCAAGCAATCTGGCCAAGATAATAGCCAGGGACAAGCCAGTGAGTACTTTTGAATGTACTCGCAAACATTATGGACATGGGTATAATATAGCAACCGATAATCATGCTCTGAAAACACTCTACAATCACGACGTCAGTCATGAAAACGGAATCCCTGATGTATGCAAGCAGGTTATTTATATGCAACATGTATAAGCAATAATAGAATAGTAATGAAGTGCACCGATCGGATGTCTGATGCGACGTCTCGAAAGAATAGTAAAAGTGAGCATGCCTCAGTCGGGCGTCTCAGCGACACCACATAAAGGCTTATAAAGTAAATAAATAACAAGCATGCCACAGTCGGGCGTTTGAGCGACACCACATAAAGGGCTTATAAAGTAAATAAATAACAAGCATGCCACAGTCGGGTGTCTGAGCGACACCACATAAAGGGCTTATAAGATGAATAATTAACAAGCATGCCATAGTCGGGCGTCTCAGCGACACCACATAAAGGGCTTATAAATTAAATAAATAATCACCGTGAATATCCAGGAGGTAGAACCGTCCCAGGGATATTCATTACTTCAAACAATATACTTGGTTAGTCCACAACAATAAAAATCATAACAATCATATAGCACAAGTAAAAATCCATATGTTTTGGTTTAACAGTTTCACCTTCGAAGATCGACACTAAGACCGACACTTGACCCATCCCAGACTGTAGTCCTTAACCATGGACATGGCTATTCGAATAGGTTTAATATCTCTGCAGAGGGTGTACTCTTTACCCACTAGCAACGGATTCCTTTAGTCCATCGGCACTACTTCTGTCCACGGTCTTTTGATTGAAAACACACCTGACCGCACACACCAGCCTAACTCACCAGTGTCTGGAATCACCCTTGACACCTGTTAAGCAAAACTCTAAGTGGGGAGGCTACAACCTCGACTAGCATGGGATCACAAAATTTATACCGCGCGCAAACTGGGGGAGCTACCCCCTTCGGCTACAACCGAAAACACCCATGCCCCCGGACCAGGTGGCATGCCTACCAGCTACAACCGGTATCTTCCACCATGGCCTCTCTGTACGGTGTGTGCTAGGACAGGGGTTGACAACTTACTGAACCGTACCCTACCTAGGGCAGGGACAAGTGGCAGCACGAAACAAGTATGGGGGGTTACTGGCACAAGACTCGATCTACGGCCGACTCAGGAGACTTAAGTATTTCCTGCATGGTTAGCTCAAGAATTATATTTCACAGCCATCAGACACAACCACCACTCATCATACCTCCCCCTGCCCTACTGGTCATAACCGTCTCGACGAGGGACAAGCTCGTGTCTACACAAGACAGAGACTTTCCCGGGTCCTTCCCGGTAGGCAAGAGAGGCATATGAGGGTGATTGCTATCATAAGCATATCCATTTCCAACAGCAAGTATTTTCGTTAATGCTCCATGTCGAGGTGGTATTTAACCGCATCAAACAGTCCCCAAAATATTACGGCAGGGTTCAGAATGCTTGCCTTCAAGTTGTGGAGAGGTGGGGGTGCTCTCCAAAACTTTTTGAAAGTTTTCTTCTCTTCCACAAATCCTATTTTGAAAATATTGGAATTAACACACAATTTCAAACAGCACAAAAAAGTTGTTTGAATTTTTTTTCAAATAAATCTTAAAATAAACTAGACGGAATTTGAGGGATGTAGGAAAAAGAATCAATTCATTTGGAGTTATATTTAAAAAGTTATAGCCAGTTAAAGATTTGGTCAAAATTTGTTTTTAAATAAAGATATAAAAGAAAACGCTTCAGACAGGAATACGTTTTCGGAGCAGAGGAAACATACTGGGGTGGTTTATGCTTTCACTTAAACACGTGGCCCGGTGCGGGGGTCACTGACAGTGGGTCCAGAGGGCCCACTGGTCAGGTTTGACCAGGCCCCTTTCCCTCTTCTTCCTTTACCCGAGCGGGAGGCGGGGATCCGGCGACGCTCGCCGGCGAACGGCGGCACCTCTCGAGAAACGGAGGCCACCCGCGTGCTCAGGGGGTCGAGGCGGTCCCTCCGGTGGTCGTCATGGTCCCTGGGGTGGTCAGAGCTGCCGGCGGCGAGCTCCGCTATGGGTGGTGGCCGTCGGGCAAAGTGAGTTTTCGCCTACGGCGAGTCCCGAGCAAAATTGAGTAGGGGGTTGGACTCACGAGAGGGAGAGGAAGCTCCTGGTGAAGAGAGTGGAGAGGGGGAGGCCCTGGTGGCGCCGGAATGGCTAGGGCAGTGGCGGTGGCAGGAGTTGCCGGAGAGGAAGAAGACGGCCCCCCTGGTCTTCCTACTGCTATGTGTGGGTCTGTGAGGGAGTGAAAGAGGCTGTGTGAGGCCTGGACGAGCTCGGGGGTACTATTTATAGTGCATCCATGGCGGTTCTGCGGTCGAGGATAAGGTCGCCGGCGAACCGCCTCTCTGTAGTGGTCAGGGCGATGTGGCGGCGACGAGAGCTTGCTGACGAGCGAGGGGATAAGCTTGCGCGGCTCCCAGGGGCAGGTGGCGAGCCGGGGTGGCTCGGGCGGCGCCGACCGGGGCAGGAGCCACTGTGGCCGGCCGCTAGCCGCCGTGGCCGACCTGACGGCGGCCCTGTGCGACTCCAGGGAAGAGCTTGGGCATTTCCTGCGAGTGGATGAGGTCGGGGGCGGCTCTGCGGGCGAGCAGGGGTTGGTGGCGCGAAGTGGGCATGATGCTGCGGCTCGGGTGCACGGGCGTGCAAAACGCACGCTCTGGGCGCGCCCAGAGCACGCCTGGGATGTGTTCGACGATTTGCCAGTGCATGCTAGAGGTCGCGGGTGAGGCTGGAAAGAAACAGGGCTAGGTTAGAGTTAGCAAGAAGGTAAATGGACATGGTGGTTAGGTCCGGTGTTCAAGTTTATAATGCAAATAAAAATTCATGCCAATTCTGTCCATGCTCTCAGGGTGTTTGACAAAATGCCACAGGCACCTAGGTATTTCTTGGTGTGGCCAACTCTTCCAGATTGAGGTCTCTTTGGATGCACAAGAGGGTGGTGAGGTTAGTTTGTAAAAAGCACAAACTTGTTAGTGCAAGTTTTGCAAAACTTCAATTCTGGACAGGAGGTAAATGGTATCATCTCTTGAACCAAAATTATTCCAATGGTTGCATGATCCTGGACTTAGGGGTTTTGTAGGTTGGTCTATGAGAAAGAATCAAGGGCAAAAGAGCAAGCAAAAATATGGTTGCTGTAGAAACCATCAAGTTGGACCAGAATGCAGAAGAGGTTGATTCACTCAAATTTTTCAAAGGACATCACTTGGTTTTTGCATAAAGTTGAATCATATGCTACTACTATCATACCGTAATTTTAGTGGAAGCTAGAATGAAATATTTAAGTGGGTTGTAGTGCAAAATTGCCCACTGGACCAGGGAAGAAAATTTGGTGTAGAGCTCAAAATATTTCATGAAATAAAGATGTTTTTGCACAAAAGTGATTTATAAACATCACCGGACATTTGCAAATTTTTGGTTGAAATTTTGAATGAATTTATCAATTGGTTGTAGTTCAAATATGGCCATAAAACCATGGAAAAAAATCCATTTTTCAGGAAAATAAATATTAAGCAAATTAATTATGTAATTAGCTCTACTAATAAAAGAAAAGTTTTTCTTGAGAGGTTAAACAAGTCCAATAACATATTTGAAAAGTTTTCACTTAGGGGAAAACTCCATAATAACAAGGGAGAAAATGGTTCAAAAATCAAAAGGGAGCCCAGAAAATAAAAGTTTTTAATTCCTGGCAAAATTTTAATTAATAAAACAAGGTCAAAATTTTGGGGTGTCACATAACTAGTGAGGTAAGTCTATCGGTGCGCGGGGAAAATGAATTATAGTCGAGTTGTCTATATGTAGGGAGATCGGTACGTATACATGCATGCATGTGTTAGAAGAAAATAAGGTCCGGAGAGACAGACATGGGGAGAGTGGTGTGGCTAGGAGGTGGTGCGAGAGGCCTACCATGTCAAGGGGGGAGGAGTGTGCGAGTATGAGATCGATGAAAAGAGGGGCGGGAGTGTGCACCTGCGTGGAACCGTATTGGACATAGGGGGGCATGGACGGTGAGAAGAGAAGACGGGACGTATGTGTTTGTGGTAGGCAACACTTGGCTAGAGAGGTATATCAACCGGTGTGTGGTGGAAAGAAGGAGCCGGGGGGCCTACACACACCGCGGGTGAACTACCTAAAGAGAAATAACGAACGTGCACGATGAGAGGACACTGAGGGAGGGTGAGAGGGGGGCGGGCATGTGCATGCATGATAGGAAGTTAGCGCTAGCCAGCTACAAAAAGAAGAGGATTGTGAAGGTTTAAAAGACGAACATAGATCATAATTCGTTATAAAAAAGTGGATACAGATACTTGAAGAAGATATCATAATGTAGAACATTGATTATAATTTGTGCTAATGTGTGGCTTTTGCAGCTCAGGGCTAAATACTTGTCATAATATAGGGGTTGGGGCACTATACTTTGTGTGATAAACACGGTGTACGTATGGAACATGGTTTAGATTATGAATATATAGTTAGTACACCAAATGTACTATTATTTGGAATCAACATCAAGTGTATTCAAAAAATTGAATTCAAGTTTATATAGTACACATAGTTCATATCTATCTCTATAGTACTCATGTGGTGTGTTGTTAAGGTAATACACGAATGATGGTTGAAGTTGGCAACAATCATGATTGTAGATTATTATTGAAATAGAGAAACGAATTCAAATTTAGTTCGACTTGCAGCAGTAGTATATACATTTGGAATGCACTAGAATGTTGGTATGAGTATGGTACATGCATTATACAGCCAACGAAAAAAAATTAATTTGACATAACATGGATTCATACTCTGTTTTGAATAGCATTTGTATAGTAAAACGGGACAAGACTCTCTCTTTGTGTGGTGTGAACAGTTTTATTTTTTTTCATTGAGGGAAGTGCGAATTGATTTGGTACGTACAAGTATACAATATTACACATTAGACTTGTCCCTAAAATTCCACCCACGCCTTGTTATTTCCCAAAAAATCAGATATCGTGCTCCCAAAACTGGCGCCTTCACAACCCGCGCCTTGCTTCCCGAAATTACAACGTGTGCGAAAACTCCCTCCAGCTGCCATATCCCGAGACGCGAAATGCCCCTTCTAACCCTGAGCCGAATGGGCTGCTAGTTCAAATCGGTAGGGGTACTTTTGTAACACACCCTACATTTTGGACAAGCGCGTCACTAAGTCATGGTTCCCCCCTCCCATCGCCTCCTTTTCACCATTCGAAATCCCAGGCCACCATAACCTCTCCGTTGTAGCCGCAAAACCCCACCTTCCACCGTCCGTCAACTCACCGCTGCCCAGCCGAAGCCTCATCCCCGACGACGTCGTCCACTGCAACAATTCGACGTCCCTCGTCCACCTCCCCGGATGATGATCCATTGTCTATTTCGTCGTCCCGCCAGTTCAGTTGCTCCGTCCTCCACCTCCAAGGAGCTGCTCCGATGATGGCCTCGTCTATCGCAGCTGCTCCATCCCCACAATGCCGCCTTAACCTGCTCCACCAAAATCGCAGCATCCTCACCGACTCCTCGGATGAAGCCGATGCCTACTCGGCGCCACCAAAGAGGTTGTACACTAATTTTTTGACAGAAAGACTGTAAGGGAACCCCATATAGTATAATTGGTGCAACAAACCCAAATTGCAAGTACCATGCCTTGAACCTGGGTGGGTGGGAAGGCATCAATCCCTTCCCACCACTAGTCTATGCCTTTTACACTCATTGCATCACACCTTCTCCTTAACTCGACCTCCCAGCACCGCCGGTGCTCCATCCTGCACCCCCATGGAGTGGCTACCTCGAAGCCGGTGTCGCGGGCAACATATCCACGCCGGCTCTCTCCCAGTGCGAGGCCCCTTCGGCGGTGGCGTCCATACTAGCCGGATCTGCTACTACTCCGGCTCTCGCTTGCTCGCGCTACTGCTGTTCCAGCTCTCGCTCGCTCACTCGCGCAGCAGCTACTGCTCCGGCTCTCACTCGCTCCCTCATGCTGCTACTGCTCCAGCTCTCGCTCGCTCGCGCTGCTGCTTCCTCTCTTCCCCTCCCTCGTGCTGCTGCTCTACTCCGATTTAGCTACACTTCAGTCGACTGAATCGACTTTTGGGTTAGTCGATTTTCAGGGGGTGGGGGGCTCGCCAGAGTAAAGGAAGAACCACCCGCAACGGGGAGGGGGGCTCACCTGAGAGGTACCCCACTATCCGTCTTGGGATTTAGGGTGGGGGCGGTGGTCGCCGGCGGTAGGGGGCTGTAGGTCTGACTGGGGCGGCGACAGACTAGCGGTGGGGAGTTGTTTCGGGGCGGCGAGGCGGCGGCAGACCAGAGGTGGGGAGTTGTTTCGGGCCAGCGAGGCAGCGCGGGGACCGGCGGTTCGGGCGCTGATGGCTGGTGGCTCAGGGGGGTGCAGGTTGAAGATGAACTCCAGGCCCTCCCTAAACTACATGTGAAGTTCCTCTCGGCTACCATTGCATTCAGTTTCGACAATAACATTCAGATTCCACAGTAAATTTGAGTTTCAACAGTTAAGTTTAGAGTCAACAGTTTTAACCTCATCTGTTGTAGTCGGGTGGTTTTTGGTGATGTAAATTTTACATCTATCACTTTTTGGTAATGTCTTTTACATCATCTATTGGAGATGCTATTAGAATTCCACTTGAGATTAATGATGTCTGTCTTGTGCTGCTTCAGCCTTGACATATTACGGCTCACCGGAGCTGCTCCAACAATGGAACGATCCATCACAACAGAGCAGTGCCCTGGACACCGTCTACAGATTCCTCAGATCTTCTTCCACACCTCCGACATCCACCTCTGCCTTAACTTCTTCAGCGACCAACCAATGATGCTGAGGTCGACACGGCTACGGCAAAGAGGTTGTACACTTGTTGCATCACTTATTACTCTACATTCATGTCGATCCATTTGGGTTATTTTGGTTCAACGGAAAAACATAGCAATAGGAAATTTTCCTATGGCACTCTACTATTCAATTATTCATACATTTTGTTGAAATGAGTGGAGCAAAACATCCACCTGGACCTACTTTTCGAAATCCTATGCATGAAAACAAGACCAAGTGCTTTAGTGGCAGAATAACATTCTAACTGTACACGCTTTCATATGGTTTCACTTCATTTTGGCCATGTTTCTTTGCATTCCTCTGCTCTTCCAATTCCTGTGAACCAAACACCCAAGTTGACAGAAATCCAGTGTTTACGAATGCTCTGTTTACCATGTGCATTCCTATCTTATTCTGGTGTTTTTCCCATCCCTGCGTTTTTAGAATCATACAAGCCAAATGAGCCCTTACAGAATTATTTTAGTACAGGTAGGTGTCGAAGGAAACTTTGTGTGGTTTGTCCTGCTCCTGCCGCGACGTCGTCCACCTCACCTGAGCCACTCCATCGATAGAAGCATCTACCAAACCATACATCACGACTCCTGACCGTCTTTCACCGCCTCAGATCTCCTTCCCTGTTGCCGCACCCATCGCAACAGCATCACCATCGTCGACTCAACAGATGAACCTGAGGGGTAGACGGGTCCACAAGAGAGGTCGCACTCTTTTGTTTCTGCTTATGATATGCATTGCTTAAAATTACCTGTTACTTTATCGTCCTGTTCATCTCTTAGACTCCAAGTCAGGTCCAAATTAATGTTCAAACTTGACTTCTAAATTAGTTGTGGGGCACATATCGATGCAGCAATGAATAGTATCTCTGTATAATATCTGGTTCACCTAGGTTATGCCTATGTTGTTCATCTTGGGTGGGAAACAAATAGTAAAGCAATCATCATCTGTATTTTTATTAAATTAAAGCAATTATCAACCTGCTATCATTATTTTTTGATCCATCCACTGGTTTTTTTACCATCCAATTATCAACAGCATCACCATCACTCTAGATTTCTACATGCTCTCCTTACATAATCCGACCATATTTTTTCGTACGCATGTCAGCTATTATACACAGTCATGGTGAACATGTAGAGAAAAATAGAAGAGTTTTGCATGGAAATACAATGTCATGCAGACATCGCTCCATGGTGGGTTCAATGGAAAACCCTTCCCCCTCTCCAGATTGTAATCAAGAGGAAGATATCTGTTCTGAGGTGGATTCAGACGCAGCCGACCACGCCTATTTACCCCCCCAAGGTGTTTGCTCTACCTTGGCATGATGATGTTAGTCATATCATGCATATGTTGCCTTTCAGTGCCTAATTTTGATACCATATATGTCATCTTCTTAGTTTAGACATGCTCTGTAATGCTACCTATTTAGTTTTTATATCATATATGGAAATTATGTAGTCTCATGTCTTTTTGCCAGCCATAAATATGTGAAATGTGCAATGCCATCCTATTTAACCAGGCATCATATATTTGAATGATATCTTGCCCATCCTTTTCTTCATTACATTTCCATTTGTCGACAATGTTTGTACATTAAACTACTCTTCCTGTGAATCAGCCATTTGGGTGGGAGATGGAAAAATCTGGAGTGAAAACAAGGCCTTCAGAGCAGACAGTGCTACTTGTCGAAGCAGATCTCTTGTTGGGTCCCGATAGCTCCTCAGAGATGGATTCAAAGATAGATAACCAGTCCTATTCCCCCACCAAGGTGTTTGCTCGAACTTGGCATGGTTATACTGCTCATATCATGCATATGGTGTCTTGCATTGCATAGTTTAGACATCATATACACAATATTCAACACCATGTTCTTAGTTCAGACATCATATATGAGAGTGCCCTCTATTTAGCATATAAATCACATATGTGAATTAAATCATGCGATCATGATTAATTAGATAACATGTATGTGAATTATATCATGCGATCCTGTTTAGTTATTCATCATATCTTTGAATTATGTTATGCTATGCTATCCAGTTTAGATAAACATCATATATGTGAAATTATGTCATGCTATCCATTTTAGTTAAACAATATACATGTCAATAATTTAATGCCCTCCTTTTTCACACTATCTTTTGCATCTGTCTCTCATACAATGTCTGTGCATTTAACTATGTTTCCTATTTATCAGCCATTTGAATTGGAGAGGGTGATGCCAGTATCTAGCAGAGTAAAAACACGGTCTTAAAATAAAATAGTGCTACCTCTTGGTGGAGATAGCACCCTAGTTGTACATGCATGAGAACCAGCCCTACCACACATAACCCGGAGTCTCGCAGATTGTACCCCTACTACGATGGACAGAGAACCAGCTTCACCCAATCTAACCCCAACCCCAGCAGATAGTAACCTAGTTCCTGTTGACACAACACCATCTCTACCACAGAGGTCCCAAACAAGAGCAGTTAGTAAGGCAGCTCCAGTTCCCAAAGGGCCAGTACTACCACAGCAAACCCCAACTCCACCAGTTAGTAAGCCTATTCCTGTGGAGGAAGCACAACCAGCCAGTCATAGTTTAGCATTTATCGCATTTGTTTTTGTTAAATCCTATGTGTGTATCTTCCCATCTTGGAAATATTATACTGAAGATGAAGGAAAATGCCAGTTGCAGGTGTTTGTCCAGAGTTATGTGTAAGTAATGTTATTCATGGAAATTGCTTTGCTTTGTCCCATACATTCTACCTCCATGATGGTTATAATACAACAATTTTTTCCATTTTTCTCTATAGAGAAGGACCGGTTTGGAAACTCAGGATGAGGTAACATGTGCTAATACCTCCGCTGTCTTCAATAATGCTTGGTGGCAGTATCAGAATTACCTAAAGAAAACATACTTAACTGGCAAAGAAACTCATCAAATTCCCTTACGTTCTACTGAGACACATTTACCGGACAATGACTGGGAACGCCTTGTTCTGTACTGGTCCCGAACCAAGAATGTGGTAAGGTCTATGAGCTCATTATATATTTTTAAGTACTATATTCTGGCGTCTTACTATACTCCATTCATGTAGAACAAGTGCGTAAACCGGAAGAACAATTGTTCTAATTTAAGATTCCATTGTTATCGTGCATACTGCTTTGCTCTTGTATCACTATATTTACTCATACAAACTTATTATTTAAATTGAAGGATCCAATCGAAACTCCAATGGCACAGCCAGTATGTTGACGCATGTTTCTTTAACAGGTTTGCTCTTATCAACAGATGTGACGCCCCGAGACCGACGCTCCAGATGCCTTCCTTATTTTTCGTTCTCATCGTGTGTTTTATTTGTTTGTTGCATTTCATCATGGCATCATACACATTGCATCGGAACTCGTTGCCGTCATTCTTTTTGAAACTTGCATCCGTCTGGGTCTCCCAGTCCTACCCGTTGTCCGTTCTAAGCCTAGATACACTAGCATGGGCCCGCGGCACATCCAAAATATTATTTTATAAGTGGTCGGGAAATGTTCTAGGAATAGGGTGAAAGTTGGCGTGCGGTCTTGTTATAGTGTAGGTAGGCCGCCTGCCAAGTTTCATCGCGTTTGGAGTCCGTTCGAGGCTCCAACGGATAACTATAGCGGCAATATAGTCGGTCAAACCGTCGGACGTTTCGGTCCCCGAAACTATTGTCGGGACGCTCTGCTTCTCTCTCTCTTCTAAGCCCAACACATCTACACAGCCTATCTAGCCTTCCTATACTCCCCCTTCGCTTCGGAACCGTCCGATGGTGATTGTATGGCTCCGAACGGTCTCAAACCCACCAAACCCTAGCCCCTACCCTATTTAAACAGCCCCCCTTGCCATTTTTGGGCATCCCTAGCCCTACACCTACCTCCAGCCCCCTCCCCCTCAATTTCCGCGCCGCTGTCGCCCCTCCTCGCCACTTGGCGCCGCCCCACAAGGCCGACCGCCACCTGCGCCGCCGGCCAGGGCCACTCTCGCATGTCCACCTCACCCCTGGCCTCCCCGCGCCGCCGCGAAGCCCCATGGGCCTGCCAGGACCAACATCGGGCCCTGGGAAGCCCATCTGGGCCCAACCCATGAGCCCCGTGCCCCCGCACTAGGCCGCCAGCGCCTCCCCAAGCACTCCACCTCGCCCGCGCCTACATCACCGACCCACACCACGCGGTGACCCTGCCGCTGGCGAGCTTCGCCACCGCTCCACCAGATTGCAGCGCCCCTGCCCTCCATCTCTCCCTTCTGCTCCCTTATCTCCCGCTCATGTTTCTCTCTCTCCCACTGTGTGCTCAGCACCGGGCATGGAGCCCCGATGCCCATGAGCTTCGTCCTCGCCCCTCCTGGACCGGATTCGACCATCTCCGACGCCTCCTCGTCGGATCCCGCCGTCAAGTCCCCATCCCTGTCGTCGCATGGAGGTCCACCACCCAAGTCCGTCGCCCCACCGCCCGCCGAAGTCCTCGCCTTCAACCGTTGTCCTGTTCATCTTGTCTGCGAGGAGACGAGCGCACGTCGTGCATATGCCCATTGACCGCGTCGTCAACCCAGCCGAGCGGGTGGGCCTCCTCCACACGCGTGGGCCTCAGCCACTTCTAGCCCAGTTCCACCTCAGGGCGATTTGGCCCAAGGTGAGCAGATCCCAAATGCCCTCCTCTATTCCTACTTGAGCTTGGCCTGATTCTGCTACTACATCTGTCTTGTGCAGCCCAGATCTGTTCAGATACGGCCCAGAGTCTATTTTTGCAGAGTCTGCGAATTTTCTATTTATCCAGGGAAAACCAGTTTTGCAGATTAGTCCCTAGAATCGTGCATCTAATAACTTCTCACCCATGCATCAGAATTAAACAAACTATATATGGAAAATGCCTAGAATTTCATCTAGTTTCACAATATGCCACTTTCATGCATGTTTAAAATGTTAAACTTGCTATTTGCACTAATTTGCTGAATGACATGTTAAAATGGTTTAATTCATAACAAATTCACCGTAGCTCCATTTTGAGTAAACTTTATGTGTAAATGGGGAAGAAAATGCATAGATTAACATGATGCACTTACTTTTGATGTTTAACAACTCTAAAATTGTGTATAGGGTAGAACAGTACCAACTCTAAAATATGCATATGGGGATCTTTCGGAATTGTTGTTTGTTATTTCTGGCCTCATTTAAACTTGCCTAAATAGTTAGTTTACTTATGCTTCACCTCTTGCCATGTTTAATAACATCTAATATTGTTGTGTAGCATAAACGAGAGTGAACTAAATAATCGAATGTGGTGTTTCATCAATATGCAATTCGTTGCATATTGAGCTCCACTTAACTTGTAGTTTTGTTTGTGCACTTTGCCATGCCATGCATATTTAAACCGGACATGCATCATACTTGGTTGTGGATCATGCCATATTTATGCTTGTGTGTTTACCATGTTGCTTGATTTTTTCCGGTTTGCTTCTCTCGTTAGCTTCGGTTTCGTTCCGGAGTTGTGAGGATTCGTTCGACTACATCCGTTTGTCTTCTTCATGGACTTGTTCTTCTTCCTTGCGGGATCTCAGGCAAGATGACCATTACCCTCGATATCACTTCTATCTTTGCTTGCTATTTGCTCGTTGTATCGCTATGTCGCGCTACCTACCACTTGTTTATCATGCCTCCCATATTGCCATGTCAAGCCTCTAACCCACCTTCCTAGCAAACCGTTGTTTGGCTAAGTTACCACTTTTGCTCAGCCCCTCTTATAGCATTGCTAGTTGTAGGTGCCTTGTAGGTTGTTCCATGTTGGGACATGGATATGTTGGGATATAAAAATATCTCTTATTTTAATTAATGCATCTATATACTTGGCAAAGGGTGGAAGGCTTGGACTTTTGCTTGGTGTTTTTTTCCACTCTTGCCGCCTTTGTTTCCGTCATACCGGTGTTATGTTCCTAGATTTTGCGTTCCTTATGTTGTTGGGAACCCCTTGACAGTTTGCTTTGAATAAAACTCCTCCAGCAAGGCCCAACCTTAGTTTTACATTTGCCTAACAACCTATAACTTTCCCCTGGGGTTGCGAACCCGAGGGTCATCTTTATTTTAACCCCCGGGCCAATGCTCCTCTGAGTGTTGGTCCGAACTGAGTAGACTGCGGGGCCACCTCGGGGTTGGTTTTACTCGTAGGATGTCTCATATGGTGTGCCCTGAGAGGAAGATATGTGCAGCTCCTATCGGGATTTGTCGACACAGTCGGGCGGTATTGCTAGTCTTGTTTTACCTTTGTCAAAATGTCTTGTAACCGGGATTCCGAGACTGATCGGGTCTTTCTGGAAGAAGCAATATCCTTCGTTGATCGTGAGAGCTTGTTATGTGCTAAGTTAGGACACCCCTGCAGGGTATAAACTTACGAGAGCCGTGCCCGCGGTTATGTGCCAGATGGGAATTTGTTAATATCCGTTTGTAGATAATTTGACACTTGACCTAATTAAAATGCATCAACCGCGTGTGTAGCCGTGATGGTCTCTTTTTGGCGGAGTTCGGGAAGTGAACATGGCTTGGGTTATGTCTGAACGTAAGTAGTTCAGGATCACTTCTAGGATTCACGACCATTGCGTAGCTTCTCATCATACTCTTGTATGCGTATGTTAGCCACCATATTTGCTTAGTGCTTTCTGCAACTCCACCCCTTTACCTTATACTACCCATAAGCTTAAATAGTCTTGATCTCATGGGTTTTGAGACTGTTGAGTCCACGTGACTCACAGATACTACCAAAATAGTTGCAGGTGCCGATAATACCAGTGGAGGTGCTGCTATCGAACTCAAGTGGGAGTTCGACTAGGACCTTGGTCGTTACTATGTTTCGTTTCCTGATGATCAGTAGTGGAGCCCAGTTGGGACGATCAGGGATCTAGCATTTGGGGTTATTTTCTTTTTATTTGGATTTGACCGTAGCCGATCTATGTGTGTATTTTTGGATGTTGTATGTATTATTTAAGTATTGTGTGAAGTGGCGATTGTAAGGCAACTCTCTTTATCCCTTTCTTGTTCATTACATGGGATTGTGTGAAGATGACCCTTCTTACAACAAAACCACAATGCGGTTATTCCTCTAAGTCGTGCCTCGACACGTGGGAGATATAGCCACATCGTGGGTGTTACAATAGCTCTGTTGATTTCAATTTCAATTGTGTATACAGTTAACTTCTCATATCATGCACATTACTAGCATCACAACAAAGCCAATAGTGTTGTTGTACATGTAGACCCGTGGTACCCATCTGAAATCTTGTTGTGTCATGTAATTTCCCACGCTTTGTATTGTTTCACTGCCGCTTTTGTCTTGAACTGATATGATTTGAACCGTGTCTCTATTTTGATTTGGCAAGACAATGCAATGACCATAGGACATAGATATATGTTTTTGATGCTTTTACTATGTACTACATGGCAATAGAAGACTTGGTAGTTTAATCATGTGCACCTTACTAATGAACTGGTTCACCAAAATGAGTTTCATATACTAGTACATGCTAAACCTGTTATGTGTCTGCTTGTTTCTTCTTTTAGAATGCTGACAGAATATTGGGGAAGAGTGCCTTATTAAGAAATGGTAAAGGAAGTAATGTAAATAAGGTTCATGATAGTGAGGCATCCTTGTTGGTCTCCAACAAAGCTGATAAAACAGCTAAGGAGGACTATCTTGAAGACAATGAGACAACCCCAAAGTCCTGTCTTGGTTTAGTGTTCAAGTTACTGGCCACTACCGCTTACACAAGCTATACAAACTCACTGTCCGAATTACTTCTGTTTCTTGAGTCTCAACTACAAGCTGAAAGACATCGATCAGCTGTGCTGCGACAAGAAGCGGAAGGACTGCGGAAGTCCCTGGAGCATTCAGATGTATACTTCCTGGTGCAACAACAAGCATTGGAGGATTTTAGCGCCAAACAGGAAAAAGCTAATATGATTGCTCAGCTTATTTCCAGCATGGTGGATACCCATGATAATGCTTCTTGAGCTCTTCTGAAGTTTTTTCAGTTACGGACTTGTTTTGTTGCCTCGTTTATTTGCACTGGTGGCCAATTTAGAAGGCCAGTGTATGTAATATGCTGCTTTCTTCCCTATATTTGCACTGGTGGCGAACTTTGATGCCCAGTGGATGTAATATGTGTAATAGCCGTAATAGCCTAGCGTTAGTTCCATGATTATTTATTTCCTTACTGTCTTGTTTAGTTGTTTGCTTTTAGTCACCATAGTTTTCCGTGTTTTTCTAGTGGCCACAATAACCATGGTCCTGCTACCTACGTAGTGACCATGGCCCTCCACGGGATGTATGATCCATGGGCCTTCCACGGGCCGTAGGATCCATGGGCCTTCTATAGGCCGCAGGATCCATGGGCCTTGTATGGGCCATAGGATCCATGGGTCTTCTACGGGATGTCTCATCCATGGGCCTTCTACGTGCCCTATAATTATTTCGCCAAACATGGGTCGTACTATTCAGGGACCAATGACGGACCGTAAATAGGCTAGAGTGGAAATCATCTGTTTTATGGCCTAACCATAACGGGCCATTAATAGGCCATAATTGATGACATTATAGAAATAGCCCAACGTGTTAACGGCCCACAAGCAGGCCGACTGTAACCACATGCTAAATTTGGACCACAAGCTGAACAGGCCAGTAACGGACCGTAAGTAATCGAATTCTGGAAATGAGACCAAGAATAAATGGGCCCTTAGAAGGCCGAAAGTTAACACGAGCTGGAAACGGTCGACAAACTAACAGGTCATTAATGGGTATAAAGCGATAGACTATTCATTACGGTCCAGTTTCACCACGGGCCATTAATGGGCCAAGATTTACAAAGGGACTCATATGGGCAGAAAGACGTCATGTGCCAGACATGGGACGGAAGTTACAATGGGCTGGAATCATACTGGACGGCCCAGATGACACTACTGGGCCTAATTCAGGTAAGCCGTAACGGGCCTTGACCTAGCGGGCTGTATATGGGCTATATGATAACAGGCTGTTAACAGGCTTTCGTGGGCCGACCCGCTAGCTCTTTAACCAAGTCAAACGGCCCGGCCTTTTCACCGGAATGTGCCTCTATTGGGCCATGCCATGTGTGAACGTATCATAGGCGCCACCTATCCAGTGAGTGGATGACATCTGTCCCAGCGGTGAGCCAACACGTGTTTCCTCCGTCCAATAAGAATTTAACACGTGGAAAATCCCCATTGGTCCTGGCTGTTAACGGGTTATCGGATCCAAAACTGGACCCGATAGCTTAACAGCGACCCGTTACGGTGGATGCCACGTGTCGGTCACCCTTGACGAAAACACTTCCATGATGCGCCATTTATCATCATGGAAAGAAATGGACACTTCCATGATGATAATTTTGGTAATGTCGTGGAACACTTCTTCGACAACACATGTATAACTATCTTGATTCTGTCATAAAATCTTCATGGATGTACATGCATGACAGAAAACGTGACCTACTATGACAAACACGTATCATCACGAAAGTGTATTTTTTTGTAGTGACCACCGCCGTGCTTGGCAGTGCCCCCAGGCCATCCCTTTAATCCCGGCCAACCAATAGATCGGGCGCCAGTAGCTCTAGGCCCCACATGCCCCTAAGATAAACACCGAGGCGCTGCTTCCCTGGCGCAATAGGCGGACTAGCGCCTATTACTGTACCGACCCGACCTCAAATGGTCAAGTCTCTGTGCTTCAGTGTCATCCCTGGATCGGTAATGCTGACACACACAGTACTCGAGGATTTATAACAGAGTAGCAATCACACACTTATTACAATGAATGTCTCAAAAGAGAACTTACTACAATAAATATGGCTTAAGGCCATCTAATACGATAACAGCGGAAGGCTTGGAAGATAAAGTGAGTCCATCAACTCCAACGGCATAGCTGAGCTGCACGGCAACGACCTAACGAACCTTACTCCTTGTCTGAAAAGTCTGCAACATAATATGTTGCATCCCGAAAACGGGTCAGCACATGGAATAAGCTTGCAACATAACATAGTATAGCAAGAATAAAATAATGCTATCATTACATGCATAGTTGGCTGGTGGAAAGCCCTATGGTTATAGTTTTTTGTGAAAAGCCAATTTTTCCCTACAACAAAGGAATAGATTTTAATTTAAATATCATGGTAGTTGAAACATCATTGAGAAGGTTCCTCCAACTCAATCCCAATTAAGGTAATTATCAACCCAACAATATTAATTTAGAGTGATGAGATACGTAAGATACTCCAAGTACTAGATACTCAAGATTGTCCATAACCGGGGACACGGCTAACCATGATTAGTTTATACACTCTGCGGAGGTTTGCACACTTTTCCCCACAAGACTTGATCTCCTCCATAGGTTTTCTCGCACTACAGGATGTTTTAGAAACGGATGACCGAGACATAGTCTTTCAGAAACATTAACTCTCTACTTCGGGCAGACCATACCAAACCTACAAACCCACTACCAGCTGATCCACCTCTTCAAGAGCTTCACGTAACTTACTCAACTATGCTAGATCCCATAATAGCTTGTCGCTGCACACGGAAGTTTCTAGCATGAATAATCTTAGTTCCCTTTGAGCCTGGGTGGCGGTCCATAGGAAGATCACATGGGTACTCCGGGATTTCCAAAAAAACAGGTAGCACTGGGTACTCCAGGTGCCTCAATCCACACAGATGTAAATTCAAGTAGCCACCTTAAGTTGAACCATTAATTAACAATCTCACATCTGTCATGGATTTCACTCACCCAAACGATGTCTACGGGCTTAGCATAGCAATGTAAGCAACGCGTAGAAGTAACCCCCAAGGGTTTGAATGTAACAGGGCAATAGGTTCTATCTCAACAACTACTTCCCAACCCACATGTTAATGACATCCTAATCATGCAATGTTTGAGGATTGAGACTAATGCATAAAACTAGGTATGGAAAGAGTTCGATCAATGTGTTACTTGCCTTGCTGACGACCCGCGTAACCTAGAGACTCCAAATAACACGCTTCGCATTCCGGGAATTCTATCACAAAAAAACAATAGCATACATAAGCAATCAAGCAAGGAAAACACGGGTTAACCTCAAATAAGAAGATCTAACCAGAAAGTTCAACTTAAGAACTCCGGTTTGCAAAAAGAATCAAATCAAACAGAGCAACGAAACTCAAACGGCGAAAGAAACACGATCCGTTTACTAATCTGGACCTAGGTCAAATTATACAGTAGCAAAAACTTGGGCAAGTTGGTTGAACAAAAAGAGGGTTTTGAGACGAAGATCTAGGCGATTGAATCGCCAGATTCCGACTAACGAGCGAAAAGATAAACTAGAACGAAAATCGGATCAGAAATCACGATCAGAAATAATTGCAGATTAATCTGATAAAAGAAAGCTGACGAACAGCCTAACGAACGAGCATTCGTTATCTGTAACTAACGGGCGAAAACCATTCGTTAAAATGAAAGTCCGGACGAACGTCCGCTAAAAAGAAAACCGAGAAGAAAAACCGGTGAACCGAAAAAAAACGACTAGGGTTTTCTAATGAAAACTGATCCGGTTTTCTAAAAAAACGAACGGCGCTAACCTCGGCGAGGTCCGGCACGTCGGGGCTCCGGCGAGGGGCGGCGTGGCGTGGGGTGGCGGCGACGCGGGCAGCAGGAGGCGACTTGTCGTGGCGCGGCGCGGCAGCAGGCGACGGCGGTGGCTTGTGGCGGGGCGGCGCGGCAGCAGGCGACGGCGGTGGCTTGCGGCGGGGCGGCACGGCAGCAGGCGAGGCGGCTCGGTAGCGGCGACGGGCGGCGGTGCGGGTGGAGGTAGCTTGCAGCGGGGTGGCAGCTTATGGCGGCGGGGGCGCGGCTTACGGCGGCGAGGGCGCGGCTTATAAAGGGGGAGGGGTGGTGCCTTGGTGAAGGGGCAAGGCGGCGGCGGAGTCCTGCTCGGACTCGTGTCCGAGTCGGTAGCGGCGGTGGCGCGGTCTCCACGCGGGAGACGGCGGCTAGGCTTCGGCCCAGTCGGCCTAGGCGCATTCTTTTAAAATTTCGCCGAACAGAAAATAAATCCTAGAAAATAAAATAAAAATCTAAAAATGCCAAAATAATTTTTCACCGTCTAAATAAAATATTTAGAACAAGATGAACATTTTATTGGCTCTAAAATGCAATTTTGAAAACGTGCAATTTTTCTAATGCAAATAAAATCCAAATAAACTCAAATAAAATCAAATAAATGATTTTAATATTTTTCCTCCAATATTTCTTTTATTTTGGAGAAGTCATATTATCTCCTTTCATATATTAATATGAAATATTTTCGGAGAAAAAAATAATTAAAACCAAAATCCTTGTTTCAATATTTGTTATAAATCAAATTTGAAAACCGTGGAAATCCCCAACTCTCTCCGAGGGTCCTTGAGTTGCTTAGGATTTCAAGGATTGCGGAACGAAAATGCAATAAAATATGATATGCATGAATGATCTATGTATAACATTCCAAATTGAAAATTTGGGATGTTACAAACCTACCCCCCTTAAGATGAATCTCGCCTTCGAGATTCAGGTTGGCTAGAAAATAGGTGTGGGTGGTCCTTGCGGAGATCATCCTCTCGTTCCCAGGTGGCTTCGTCCTTGGTATGGTGGCTCCACTGAACTTTGCAAAACTTAATAACCTTGCTGCGGGTGACTCGACTAGCAAACTCCAAAATCTTGATTGGCTTCACTTCATAAGTCAAATCATTATCCAACTGAATCACCTCCAAAGGCACGGTATCTCTTAGTGGTATGTCGGCCATCTCAACATGGCACTTCTTCAACTGGGAAACGTGAAACACATCGTGAACTCCTGACAGTCCTTTAGGTAACTCCAACTTGTAGGCAACTTCTCCCATCCGTTCCAAAACACGATATGGTCCTACAAATCTCAGGGCTAACTTTCCCTTAACTCCAAAATGTTTCACTCCTCGCAAGGGTGATACTCGCAGATATGCTCTATCTCCAATTTCATAGGTTACTTCCTTGCGTTTCGAGTCTGCATAACTCTTCTGCCTGGACTGAGCAATCTTCGGTCTATCACGAATCAACTTAAACTCCTCTTCAGACTCCTTGATCAGGTCTGGTCCAAACAACTGTCGATCTCCGACTTCATCCCACATCAACGGTGTTCTGCACCTTCGTCCATATAGGGCTTCGAACTGTGCCATCTTCAAACTAGCTTGGTAGTTATTGTTGTATAAGACTTTGCGTAAGGCAATTTGTCATCCCAACTAGATCCATAATCTAGCGCACAGGCTCTCAACATATCCTCCAGAATCTGGTTGACTCTCTCGGTCTGTCCATCCGTTTGTGGGTGGAACGCTGTACTGAACTCCAATCTCGTACCCAAAGTTTGGTGTAACTGATGCCAAAACTTTGAGGTAAACTGTGTTCCTCTATCTGATACGATGGTCCTGGGAACTGCATGCAGACATACGATCCTGGACATATATATCTTGGCCAAATTCGCACTTGTATAAGTGCTTTTCACTGGGATAAAGTGAGCCACTTTGGCAAGCGATCAACAACTACCCATATGGAATCATATCCTGATTTGGTCCTGGGCAATCCAGTGATAAAGTCCATGCCAAGTTTATCCCACTTCCATTCTTGTATCGGCATAGGCTGTAACAATCCTGCTGGCTTTTGATGCTCCGCCTTCACTCTCTGGCATACATCGCATATAGCTACATACTCGGCAATATCCTTCTTCATCCCTGTCCACCAGAAACGTTCCTTCAAATCAAGATACATCTTGGTGTTTCCGGGGTGTATCGAGTATGGCGAGTAATGAGCCTCCTGAAATATTAACTTCCTGATCTCTGTGTCATTGGGCACATAAACTCGATCCTCAAACCATAAGGTATCGTGCTCATCCTCACGAAAACCTTTGGCCTTTCCTTTGCTCATCTTCTCCTTTATCTCGGCAATCTCTTTGTCATCCTTCTGAGCTTCCTGAATCTTACCCAACAATGTCGACTGAAATTTCATTGTTGCAACAAGACCTCTAGGAACAATCTCTAATCGAAGTTCCATGATATCCTCTGCTAACTCCTTTGGCAATCCCATACTCTCTAGCATATTAGAATAACTCTTTCGGCTCAAGGCGTCTGCTACGACATTGGCCTTTCCTGGATGATAGTGCAGCTTCATGTCGTAAACCTTTATAATCTCCAACCATCTCCTCTGTCTAAGGTTCAGCTCCTTCTGTGTGAAAATATACTTCAAACTCTTATGATCTGTGTACACATCACAATGATTTCCAATAAGGTAATTTCTCCAAGTCTTCAATGCATGCACTACTGCTGCTAGCTCCAAATCATGGGTGGCATAGTTCAACTCGTGAGGTTTTAGTTGCCGTGACGCATACGAAACAACTCTTCCGTCCTGCATAAGCACAGTTCCAAGTCCTAAGCGAGAGGCGTCGCAATACACTTGGAATTCCTTATGTATATCTGGCAGTGTCAGTACTAGGGCTGTAGTCAAACATTTCTTCAGCTCCTGTAAACTTGCCTTGCAATCTTCCGTCCATTTAAACTTAGTATCCTTCTTCAATAACTCTGTCATTGGTTTCATGATCTTGGAAAAATTCTTAATGAATCTCCGATCCTGCGAGTCCAATAAAACTGCGGATCTTGCTAACTGAAGTGGGTGCCAACCATTCAGTGACTGACTGAACCTTGCTGGGGTCTACTGCTATACCATCTCCTGATATAACATGTCCAAGGAATCTAACTTCCTTCAACCAAAACTCTCATTTGCTGAACTTGGCATAAAACTGGTGTTCCCTTGGTTTCTCAAGAACTAATCGCAAATGCTCCTTGTGCTCCTCTTCATTCTTCGAATATACCATGATATCATCAATAAACACCACAACAAACTTGTCCAATTACTCCATGAATACCTTGTTCATCATGCTCATGAAATAGGCAGGGGCGTTAGTGAGTTCAAATGACATGACCGTATACTCGTATAATCCGTACCGTGTGGTTAATACTGTTTTTGGTATATCCTTCTCTCGAATCTTCAACTGATGATATCCTGATCGCAGATCGACCTTCGAAAACACCTTAGCTCCTTGCAGCTGGTCAAACAAATCATTGATCATCGGCAATGGGTACTTGTTCTTAATCGTCACTTCATTCAAGGCCCGATAATCAACAACCATTCTTAGGGATTTATCCTTCTTCTCAACCAAAAGCACTGGGGCTCCCCAAGGTGATGAAATCCTTCGAATGTAACTTTTCTCCAATAACTCCTTGTTCTATTTCTTAATCTCCTCCAGATCATTCACGGGCATCCGATAGGGTCTCTTGGATATTGGCCCGGTACCTGGCAGTAGCTCTACCAGAAACTCAATGTCTTGATCTGGTGGCATGCCTTGTAACTCCTCTGGAAAAACATCCGGGTAATCCTTCACTACATGCACTTCCTCCTGCACAACTCCCGTGAGGGTATTCACTTGGCTCCTCCTAGGCACATGCCTAGATACATACTTAATCCTTTTTCCCCTCCGGGGTGGTGAGATAAATCGACTTACTAGCACAGTCAATACTTCCTCCATACTTTGACATCCAGTCTATACCTAATATCACATCCAATCCTTGTGACTCCAAGATAATTAGGTCGGACGGAAAAACATGTGTGCCAATGGTTAGGGGTATCTAGTCGCACCATCGACTAGCCATATATTCTGCTCCGGTGAACTCACTAAGAGAGGGGTCCTAAGGGTTTGGGTCGGTAGTTTAAACTTATCCACGAATTCCCTTGATATGTATGAATGCGATGCACCAGTATCAAAAAGAACAAGAGTGGTAAATGACTTAACCAAAACTTACCTATAACCGCGTCTGGCTGCTCTTCAGCCTCCTCCACATTAACGTGGTTCACTTGTCCTTTGTTGAATGGATTGGGCTTCTTCCCAGTGCTCCCATTTCCATTTCCATTCTTTCCTTCAGGGCAATCTGTGGCATAGTGTCTAGTCTTCCCGCACTTAAAGCAAGTAACACGACTTAGGCTTCTTTTGGCGGGTGTGGCTGGATTGGGGCGGTTCTAATTGTTGTTGGCTCCGTGCCCTTTCCATTCTAAGAACCATTGTGGTTATGCGATCCTCCTCCGGTGTGGTTATGACCTCCATGTTTATGAACAAGTCCTCCCGAGTTCGGGGTTAGGCGAGGCTTCTGCTGAGCTCCTGAGTTATACCTCCCTTGTCCATACTTCCTCTTACGGCTCTCAATCTGCTGCTGCTTCCCTTCAATCATAAGAGCCTTATCTACCAACTCCTGGTAGTTGGTGAATGTTGCCACCATCAACTGCATACTCATCTCATCATTCAGCCCTTCCATGAACTTCTCCTGCTTTGCGGCATCTATGGCCACATCATCAGGGGCATAGCGAGATAACTTGCTAAACTCATCCATGTACTGAGCCACAATACGGTTCCCCTGGCGTAAGTTGCGAAACTCACGCTTCTTCATATTCATGGCTCCAGTTGAGACATGGGCTGTGCGGAAAGCTTGCTGAAATTGGTCCCATGTCACTGTGGCTATAGTGTAGGTGACAGTGTAATTCTCCCACCATGATGCTGCTGGTCCATCCAACTGATGTGCGGCAAAACGCACCTTCTCAGCATCAGTACATCCTACAGTGGTTAACTCCCTTCCAATCCTACGGAGCCAATCATCTGCTACTATAGGCTCGGTGCTACTGGAAAACACCGGCGGCTGCAACCTCAGAAATTGGGCTAAGTTTTCAACTGGTGGTGGTGGTGGTGGTGGATTGTTGTTTTTGTTGTTGCCTTGGTTCTGAACTAACAACTGCATTAGGGTATTCTGCTGCTGGATCAACTGCGTGAGCTCCGGTGGGAAAGCGAACCGGGGTCACGTCTCGGAGGTATCTGATGGGGTTTAGATGGGAGAGATTAGAATAGAATGAGGTCTAATGAGAAAGCACTACCCATATGCACATGAGACAAACACAATCATTTCACTCAATCAAGGCATACAATCGATCTAACTATCGTAAAAGTGCTCGGACTACTTTATTTACATGGTGGAATACTACTACTGATATGGTGGTCTACTAAAAATACTCCTCGGTTGCAGACTCCATGATATCTGCTCCACACTACTAGGAAAAGACATGCTAGTGGCGCACCGAATTTTCCTTCTAATGGCGCACTACCGGTGCGCCACTGGCATCACGCCATTCTAATGGCGCACCACCGGTGCGCCATTAGTATCTCGTGTTCTAATGGTGCACCACGTAGTGTGCCATTAGTATAGCCTACAGTGCGCCATTAGAATGCCTCCCAGGGGGCCATATTTACCCATGTGCTTTGGCATTCTAATGGCGCACCAGCAGTTAATGCGCCATTAGTGTGATGATCACAGTGCGCCATTAGTGTCTTGTGTGGTGCGCCATTAGTATGAATATTAGGTTTTTTTTGCTTTTTTGATTTTTGCACAGGTTACAAAATATATTATTGGACAGAATATAGACAACAGCACACAGCAACATCAGATTCATCGAATACAATAGAAGATTAGTCTCCGAATACAATTCATCATATTAGTCTCCGAATTCAAAAGACCGAACAAAGATAAAACATTACAAGTCTCAAGACCGCGAGTATCGAGTTTGCCTTCACATTACAAGTCGATATCGATCATCTAAACTACCATCACATAGAAGAGAGCTGTGGTCATCACGATGAGCATCATCGCGATCAAACTGGTCTTCATCCGGTTCCTCCAACGCTCCCTCCTCTCTCCCGCTAGATAGCGGGCGTATCTACATTCGGCCTCCGCCCTAGTGGTGTACCCTTTGTAACTGTTACCGCTGAAACGGTGAACCTGTCTCCGACACTCCTCCCAGTCGTCGTAGACTCCGGGAACCTTACCCTTGTACACGACATACGACGGCATCTCTATGCACAAGCCAAACAACAGACAATACATAAGCAATATGTAAGTATGCAACAAAAGGATCGGAAGAGAAAAGCAAGACATTAATAGCACGATTCATGGTCCTACTAATAAATAGCATCGATTACATCTAAGTTGAACGACTGTCCAAACCAAAGAGACATACGAATTCATTAAAGTATAATTACAACATGAGCCAATCAATGTTTCAGAACTACACATCACTACTTTCGACTCGACTCATCGGACAGGAACGTGGATGAAGCCGCCGTCTGTCGTGATGGTCATGAAATCGCGGTCGTTGTCACCCTGCATTTGTAGCGTTTCATCTATCTCACTGTTGGACGGTTGATATCTGAGGAAGAACTGCCCCGAGGTATGAAGGACATCTTGATGGATGATGTCCGCAAACTCCGACTGGATGCGAAAGAATTCTTGTCTGAGGTCCGCGTCCTGGACTGCCGACAAGCTCGCGGCCCAATCTTTGAGATTATCTGGTAGCAGAAGTTGATGATGGTCCCTTACGATCGCCCGCATGTGATGGAGGGCATAGTAGGCATCCTTCTGACCGCCAGGCGGCTGCTTGACGCAGCAGAACTTCGTATTGTGTGAGAACATGTGCTTGCCGTACTTACGAACTGCCCTGGTGATGGTGCCTCCAGATTTGGTGTAGCCGGGGAGAACATCATCAAGAACTTTCTTGACATTTGTGTAGTCTATGTTGGAGTTACGGTTCGGGTCAAAATACGTGGCCATGGAATATTTCGGGCTTAAGAGGATGAGTGTGCAATGTGTGTCACTGCACAGAACACGAAATGTTAGAAAAAAAAGAGCGATCGAAATTTAAGAAATCATATGTTACGGGGCGGTTAAGGGATGACTTACTCGGGAAAGTAAGCCACAAGGAAGTTATCCTTATCTGGGTTTGCCAGAATGACGCCTTCGAGGTGTGAACTCGCAACTTGGCGGTCCCCAGCGCTGCTCAAGTGCTTGGCACGCATGTAGAAGGGGTCGACTATCACGATGTCCGGGGTCTTGTCTCTAATGATCCGCATCTCCATACTCAGCGAAAACAGCCGAACGAAGGTGTAGTGCAGCGGATGAAGGTTAAACATAGCAAAGATGTCATCAAACCGCAGGACGATCGTACCCCCGATGTCGCCATCCACAAAGCCCTTGCCCTCTGGCACCTTGGCCACGAAAACCGGGTATGCCACATCCTTCTCTCTGAGACGCCGCTTCTCCAAAGAAAGAACACTGTCGTGCAGACTCCGCATAGCACCGGTTGCAGCATTCAGCATATTTGGCGGTAGCATCGCCCTACCCGCCACATGCACCCTCCTCGAGATATCCTTAGGTGAAGGTGGCCCGTCCTGAGCACGGATCGAACTCGGTGCCGGCTGGCTCGCACCGGCGCCCTTGTTAGTCTTTCGTTTCCGTCCCTTCTTCTTGATCTCCTGTAATGGGACCGAGTTCTGCTCACAGACCGCCTTCTTGAGCGTGTTGGGGCTGATAATATTTCGCACCTCAGCTATCTGAGGCTCGGTGAAGGCGGGAGCTGGAGGCGTGTCCTGAGAACTGAACGCCAGACGACGCCTGTTGCAATTGGAATTCTCCGCCGTACCAGCTAGATCGCGGTGGTCTTGGTTGGGTTCTTGAGAAAGAGGCCCGCAGAACTCGTCAGCGTACCCATGTTCGGCAAAGTACTTATCAACGTTGGTAAATGTACCGTCGTCGTTGTCGTCGCCGTCCGGATCCTGTGCCATAGGGCTGTCCGGATCCTGTGCCATAGGGATGTCCGGCAGGTCCGGTAGCGTTGCGGCGTTCTTGCCATGGCTTGGCGCCGGCACGACTGGCGGTCTTGTCTGTGGGGTGGTGTCCCCCGCCCCCAAACGAATCTGGCTCTTCGGCCAAAGCAGGGGCCAGTTTACGCAGGCGCTGAGGGTCATCTCATCTTCTTCGTCGGCCCCAGCGGGTCGAATCGGAGGTAACAGCTCGTCGCAGCCTGGCAGCACCCGAACCACTTCAACCCTATACATTGTGGGTGGCATCGGATTACCGTGGAACATGGGGTTGCCCGGTTGAACGATTCTGCCCTTGGCGACATCGACCAACTCGGCGCCCACGAAGTGCAGAAGAGTGCAAGGAACGTCGGCGGTGCCCTACGAAAACATGTACAGGGCGTCAGGGATGCCCAGTCAAAGGCAAGGAGATGAAGTCATCGGCCGAGAGGCTTAGTTACCGTGATGCCGTCGAGCTTGGCTAATGTCGAGGCACCGCCAATGGTGGGCGTGCAACTGACGGAGGGGGCACTTGTTGGCGAGGTGCCAGCCGGCGTACACCCGGGTGCATTAAGCTCCAATGCCCGTGCCGGCGCCGGAGACACGAATACCGCCTCCGCCGGAGACACCAATGGCACCGCCGGAGACACCAATGGCGCCGCCTGCGCGCTGTGCGAGTTGCTGGCCGTGAAGCTGGGAACCGGGGGAGGCCCCTGTTGGCCGCCCGCAATCCACGTCGTCAGCCCATGAATCAACGTAGGCACCATGGCGTTGAGCGTCGTTCCAAGTTGTTGTTGCACTTGCTCTTGGACAAGCTCCGGAATCCGCGCCACTTGTGCCTTGAGTTCTTCAACCTCGCGCGTCTGGCTTTCCGAGCTGGTCTTTTTCTCCTTCCGCACACCAGCGGTATAGTATGACCCCCATTTTGTGGACAAGCCTTTGCCGGCCACACGACCAGCTGACGTCGGCTTAGTGAGCTTATCCTTGTTTTTCATTACGTTCAACGCCCTATTTAAAGGGGTGTCGAAAGGGGAGCTCTTAGACGACCCCGCGCTACTGCTTTCAGTGTCCTGCGAAAGGAACGTGAACCATTTAGAAATATTGGGGATTAATTAGAGTGCAACCATATGGAGCTAATTACGCGGGGGTGTATTCCTTACCAGAAGAAGCTCAAGCGCCCTGGTCTTCGGATCCGTGGTAAGCTCCTTTGTTATCGGGTCCTCCTTGTACCGGGCCCTGACATAGTTCCTGGTCTGCTTGTCACCGCTGTATTTCTCGAAGCGGGGCGGTAGGCCTTGCTCGGCACGCTCCGCGTCCTCCTTGTCCCATATAGGCTCCGCCACTCTGTAACCGCCGGGACCGAGTTTGTGTTCCCCTAAGTTCAACTCCCGCATTTCTTTCCCCCACTGACTTGATTCGGAGGTTGCACTGCTCTCGCACTTGATCTTGAACTCCTTGTACTCATCTTCGCTCATCAAAGGATATTTCGCCTTGATCTTCTCATAACTATCACCTTTATCAATCATTCTCTTCACCGCGCTTTTCCAAGTAGACAGGGCCGTGCTCATCTTCGTGAGGGCGGCACTGTTCACTTTATTCCCTGAGAGGCGTGTGTTTTCAAATTCGGCGGGGAACTTGTATCGTTCGTGCAGCTTCGTGAAGAGGAGGTTGCGCAAATTCCCTCGGTCCTTATGCCTAAGGTTCTCGGTGTTGATCGAGACGGTGCTCCGGAGAATGCACCCGAGCTGAACCGAGTACCCCTTGACTATATGTTTGGGCTCCGTTGGATTCCCGTCGGAGTCCACTTGAGTGAATTCCTCCTTGAGGGTGCGGAGCGCATTCGGGCGCCGGTCCTTCCTTTGCTTCTTCGGTTGGCTGCCATCTGTGTGTGCGCCGCCATCATCAGTGGTGGCATCCTCGGCGGCACCATCAGTGGTGTCATCCCCGACGCCACTAGGGGTTGTGTAATCAGGATCGGTGTCTTCCGCGGCGTCCTCATAGCGGTGAGGTTGTTCCTCCATCTCCTGGGACAGCTCCCAGAATTGCTTGCCGCCCGAACCACCGGCCTCATCGTTGTGGGCCATGTTTCGCTCTAAATAGGAAAAAAGTTTGGTCAAAAAGTTGGTTATTGTCAAGGAACAAGATCATGGTCTCATCATTTAGGGTTTGTCGACACCGAGGCACCCTAAAAGCCTAAGCTTTCATCATTTAGGGTTTGTCGACGCCGAGGCACCCTAAAAGCCTAAGCGTACATCATTTAGGTTCTCATCGACACCGAGGCATCCGGGGCAGCCAAGTTAAGTTTTCATCATTTAGGGTTTATCGATGCCGAGGCACCCTAGGTTGGGCCTAATCACTTGGCACTAATCACTTGGCTCTATTGCCACCTATGTTGGGTTTATCATCTAGGGTTTATCGATGCTAAGGAGAATTCTAAGTTGGGCCTAATAACTTGGCTCTATTGCCACCTATGGTTTAATGCAGCAAGAATGGCAGGGCAGTTGATCCTACTTAACTAAGTACTAAGATACCCCGGCCCATGCATTAGTCGCAAGTACCCCATATGTCCTATTTTTAGCAAAGTCATGCTAAAATTCACGGAAAATTTTAGCATGACCTTTGCTGAAAATAGGACATATGGAGTACCCGAATTTGCCGGAACGGAAGTTAATCGACATTCCGGCAAACTCAAGGGCAACTCGGGGTACCTGCAAATTCATCACGACACAATGGTCGGAGACAAAACCCAGCAAACTAGCAAGATGATCATCATCTTTGCAAGACAGTAGCTCAAGTTTTTGACAGTAGCCTCTGAAGAAAACAGCATTGCAACATTCAAGTTCACAGGATAAAAAAATCATCCACATTCACCAACCCACATGATGTTAAAACCACATGAGCTGTAAACAGACTTAAAAAACCCACATGATGTTATAACTGTATACACTGAACATGATGATACCAAATGGGAAGGAAAATTGTATCACTCTAGATTAGTGTAGCCACTATCTAACAAAACCAGAATGTTAACAAAATTACACCATGATGATACCAAATTCTTGTAGCAGTACAATGAGTTCACAGGATAAAAAAATCATCCACATTCACCAACCCAAACTGGTGGAGATACAGCAAACCAGAACCTCCCAGGTTTCTGCCATTTTATTTTTCCCACCGTATATGTTTTTTGATTCATGTCATGGTACTTGCTGTCAAACCAAGTATTTTCTTTCTACATAATCTGGGAAGTTTCCTTCTTACTGTCTCACTATCTTACTGTCTCACTACAAAAAACTAGTATGCTTAGTTGAGACTAGTATGCTTAGTTGCATTATGACAGGCAAAAACTACAAATATTTGTGTTTTTAGTTGAGCAATGCAGCGACAGTGTGATAGGCAAGTTTCAGCTGGCAAAGTGTCACGATTCAGACAACAGAGCAGCTAAGCATAGCAAGTGGATAGTTTAGTCAGTATACTAGTACTCTTTAGAAAGCATGAGACATATATTACCTGGAGGAGACTTCGTCGGAGAGTTGCCTGTGAATTGAAAATACAACGAGATCAGCAAAGGACAGTAAGATATATACTGAAATTATCATAACAAAATGCCAGCTACTGCCATGGTCAAAGAATAGATTATGATAGCTGGACAAGTACAGGTCAAACTAGATAATTTTCAGAACCGGTTTAACCACCGCAGGATAAAACAATGCATCCAAGACTGGGCTTAGACTAATATCCTCATAGCATAATCTGACATCAAGCAAATATTATAAGAACAGTGAAAATGTATGTTCACTGCAAATGAATATGGACCAAGTGTTCTCATTAACTACTTAAAGAATTAGTTCCATATTGTTGCATGAGAATTGTAGAGAGAAAAGATACATGGTTCTACTTCTGGGATTGGTTACATCTCTTATTGTTCACATTCTTGTCAAAGGACTTTAACCATTAATTATCAGAAGAACTAATGCACATTTAAACACCCTGAATCCGGAAGAAGTAATACAACACTACATAGTACCTCTGTAGTTTCCATGCCAAACTTTGGGTGATATCAAACCATTAGAAAGCATGATCATGAGAACAACATCAGTTTGAAAGATATTGTAACCCCTCCTGGTAACAAATATTCATCTACTCATTTGTAGATACCTAGGAGTAACAAGACTGCACTTGCCAATAATGTTTTATTTATGCTTCCCAAGGACCAACTCCTAAACTGAACACAAAAAACTGTGTGCACATCTGCAAGTTGTAGAAGGAAAAGGTGCAACACTAAAAAAACTATCAAACTAACAGATCCATTAATCAATTATGGACTTCTTACATGTTACATCTATCATTAGTGGCCAGAAAGAATAGTAATTAATGTTTCATATTGTTGCATGAATCCAAACTCACTCGAAAATTTACTAATTGAGCCTAACTACTTAAAGAAATAATCTCTAGGCGGATGCTTAGTTGAGACTAGTATCCTCTAAAATGCATCTAAATGCAAGCTCAGAGATTTGAACATTTGGAAAACCCTAGCTACTTAATTCTCCAACCCCCTTTCCTTGTCCAAATTTCTCCAACCCCCAACCCTAGAACACATCAGAAGGAAATAAAGAGGGGGAAGAGGGGGAAGCGGCTCGGGTGCTCACTTGTGAGGTCGAGGGCGACTCGGGGCAGCCGGAGCTAGTCGAGGCGGCGCGAATTCGGCGTCGAGCGGTGGCGGTCCTCCTGGGCAGGCCGCGCGGTCGAGGGCGTCGAGCGGTGGCGGTCCTCCTGGGCGTCCGAGCTTGTCCGGGTCCTCGTAGTCGAAGAGGAAGACGGCGGCGGTCCTCCTGGGCAGGCTGCGCGGTGTTGGACGGCGAGCACGTCGAGGGCGCAGGCGGGGCCGCGGGGGGAGGGGGCGCTTGGGCGGGAGGACGTCGAGGGCACTCGGCTCGGGATGGCGAGGGAGGCGGCGCTCGGCTCGGGGACGGCGAGGGAGGCGGCGCTCGGCTCGGGGACGGCGAAGGAGGCGAGGGGGGCGGCGAGGGGACGGCGAACACGGGGGGCAGTGGGTGAGATCGATGAGGCAGGGGAGAGATTAGAGAGATTGGGGATTTAGTGTGGGGGGAAGCTTTCTAATGGCGCACCACCCCCTCCTGCGCCATAAGTACGGCTATTCTAATGGTGCACCACCACTCGGTCCGCCATTAGAATTTTGTTTTAATCTAGCCCACTAGCCCTATCTACAACCTAACCCTATCTACAACAGAACCCACCCACTAGCCCTACTGGTCGGCACGCAGCACACACACCAGGAGGTCCTGGGTTCGATTCCTAGGCTCCCCAATATTTTTTATGCATTTTAAATGCTGTTTTTTATATTTATTTGTGTTTAAATATGTTCAAACTTGTTTAAATCATAACAATAATATTTTTTATAAAAACAGTAATAATTTTTTAAAAAATATGTTCAAATTTGTTACTTGAAAATATCATCGGTGGCGGCGGTGGAGCGGGGGAGGGTGCGGGGGGTGCCCGTTGGCCGCGGTGGAGCGGGGGAGGGTGCGGGGGGCCGGGTGCTCGTCGGCGGCGGTGGAGCGGGGAGGGTTGCGGTGGGTCGTCGGCGGCGGTGGAGCTAGCGGGGGAGGGTGCGGGTGGGATCGAGATGGAGGGGGATCGAGATCGAGATGGAGGGGGAATCGAGATCGAGATGGAGGGGGATCGAGATCAAGTGTCCTCATGAATTCAAAAAGTGCCCATGAAATTTAAAAATATTCATGATATCAAAAAGTGCCCATGAAATACAATCGAGAAATGAAGACTATGATTTAAATACAATCGATCTTAGCTAGTTATCTGTTCACAATCTTCTTGCCCTTCTTTTTCACAAATGGAGTTCTTCTGTGGAACGGACGTCCTTTAGGTAGGGTGGTCCTGCTTCTTCTTGTGGTGTGTGCTGCTACTTCATCGTCGTCGTCATGTTCGATCTTCGGGTCGCCATACTTGTCGAAGTCTTGCTCATTGGCTACTCCATCCATTCCGATGATCTTCCTTTTTCCTCTCCTCACGACAACACGACTGGGCTTTGACGGGTCGGTAATGAAGAAGCATTGGTCCACTTGGGAAGCCAGTACCCATGGCTCATTTTTCGCGGTGACGTTGCGCCCGCGGTCTTGGATTTGGCTTCGGGTATAACCATGGTGGTGAAATACCGGTCTTCTTTTAGGACGCTCTTGGCCCATCTGACATGGAACATCGGGACCTTCTCTCCAGCGTAGCTCAGCTCCCAGATCTCCTCGATCCTTCCGTAGTATTTGTCCTTGTCGTTGCCGGTGTAGGATTCCATCGTTACCCCGGAGTTCTGATAACCATCGCTCTTCATGTCCTTGTTCTCGGTGTAGAATGTGTAGCCGTTGATATCGTACGCCTCATAGGTCATCAGGTTGTGCTCGGCGCCTTATGACAAGGCGAATATGAGTTGTTCTTCCACGGAAGAATCCTCATGTAAAGGGTACGACAGAAGCTTCTGCTTGAACCAACGCGTGAAACATGAGTTGTGCTCTTTGATTATATCTCTGTCCGTCCTCTGTTGGCCTCGGTCATTGTACGTCTTCTCAATAAAGGTTTTGTGCTCTACCACCCAAGGATCGACCACGTCTATGTATTGTAGCGCGACTAGGTTTGCTCTTTCAAAGTTGGCGAGTCGACCCTCTAAGTCGACATGCATTTCGCGGCGACCCTCACGGTGACCCCATCCAGCGAGCCTGCTGAGGTGCCTGTTGACGGGCAGACCAACGGGGTTCTCGATGCCTAGATAATTCATGCAGTAGGAGATGCACTCTTCGGTCAGAAAGCCCCTGGCTATACTTCCCTCTGGACGTGACATGTTGCAAACGTATCCTTTGATGACACCATTCATCCTTTCGAACGGCATCATGCTGTGCAGGAACGTCGGCCCGAGTTGGATGATATCCTCCATGATATGGACCAACAGATGCACCATAACGTCGAAGAATGCGGGCGGGAAGTACATCTCAAGCTCGCATAGTATCACCACGATCTCTTCTTGTAGCCTTCTGAGTTGCCTCACGCCAATTGACTTCCGAGAAGTGACGTCGAAAGAGTTGCACAGGCCAAATAGCGTTTCACGGATGTGCGCGTCCATGATCCCACAGATTGCAACTGGAAGTATCTGTGTCATCAGCATGTGATAGTCGTGAGACTTCATCCCGCTGAACTTCTACTTCGCTGGGTTTAGGTATCTGCTTATCTTCCCCGCGTAACCGTAAGGAAGTTTTACTCCTAGGAGGCAGGTGAAAAACTGCTTGATCTCCTCCTGACTTAGAGTGAAGCACGTGGGAGGGTAGTCATTTCCGGTCTTCTTGGCCTTTTTGCCTTTGCGACGACTTTCTGTGTCCTGCTTCGCCTCATCATCATCATCATCATTAGCGTGAAGCTCCTGCCTGATGCCCATTGATTTCAAGTCTGCCCTTGCTTTCAGCCCATCTTTGGTCCTCTCTGGCATGTTGAGTAGGGTACCAAGCAGACTCTCGCACACGTTCTTCGTGATATGCATGACATCAAGGCTGTGAGGCACACGGTGGATCTTCCAGTACGGCAAGTCCTAGAAAAGAGACCTTGTTTTCCATACCTTCAGCAGCGGCTCTGGCGCCTTTCGCTTCTTTCCCGGCTCTGGCTCCTTTTGCTTCTTTCCCGATAGTGGGCAGTCTTTCCAATTTCTCAACAGCTCGTCTATTTCCTCGCCGCTCCTCATACACGGGCGTTTTCGGGGTTCGGTTTCACCATCGAACAGATCCTTGTGTTTCCTCCACGGGTCATCGTTGCGAAGCCACCTTCGATGTCCCATGAACATGGTTTTTGAAGACCCGGGATCTCTATCTAGCTGGCGATACGTTGTGTCATCCATGCACCTTACGCATCCAGAAAATCTGTGGACCACCTGCCCCGTCGTGAGCAGTGCGGCTCTCATAGGGAAATATTCTTTCTCTGCGGCATCCCACGTATTGGCTGGCGTTTTCCACAGCGTGTCTAGCTCCTCCTTCAGCAGCCCCAGATACAGATTGATGTCGTTCCCTGGTTGTTTCGGCCCTTCAATTAGCATACTCATGTGAATGTACTTCCTCTTCATGCACAACCAAGGGGAAGGTTGTACATCCACACAAACACAGGCCAGGTGCTATGTGTGCTTCTCTGGCTGCCAAACGGATTGACTCCATCGGTGCTCGCGCCCAGCACGATTTTCCTTGGATCCTTCCGAAATTCTGGGTATTCGAAGTTCAACGCTTGCCACTGGCTCGCATCCTTAGGGTGACTCAGCATCTTGTCTTTTTTATTTATCTCCGGATCATTTCCGTCATCTTCCAGCTTCTTCTCCTCCCTATCCGCGTGCCAACGTAGGAGCTTTGCTACCTTAGGGTCCGCGAAATACCGCTGCAGACGAGGAGTGATCGGAAAGTACCACACCGGTTTTTGAGGAGCTTTCTTCCTCTTCTTGTATGGAGTGACGCCGCACACCGAACATATGGTAGACTCCGCGTGCTCATCCCGATAAATGATACAATTGTTCATGCACACATGGTATTTCACGTGTAGTAAATCTAGAGGACACACGATTTTCTTCGCCTCCTCGAAACTGGTCGGGCACTTGTTCCCCTTGGGAAGATGTTCGTGCCAGAATGACATGTTCTCGTCGAAGCATGCGTCGGTCATTTTGTGTTTTACCTTCATCTCCAGAGCCACGAGCGTTACTTTCAGGCGGGTATCCTCGGGCCTGCATCCTTCATACAATGGAGTAACCGCGTCTATCTCCAGTTGATCCAGCTTGGCTTTCTCTCGGGCGGCAGCTCTTGCGTTATCCGTCTGCTTGAGAAGCAGCTCTTGAATATGAGGGTCCTGCACCTAGCCTCTATCGTCGTCTGCTCCGGCATCTTCATCTTCATGATCATGCCCTTCATCTTGATCTTCCTCATCATCATGTACAACATCTTCTACATGATGACCGTGTACAGCATCACCATCGTGATCATGTCCTGGAGATTCTTCGTCTTCTCGCCCGCCCTCGCCGCGGTGGTACTTGTCTTGTTGCCCTTCCTCATTTCTTGCCCGGCCCCCATGGACGACTTCATAGTCATCTTCATCACCTTGACACCAATAGCCATCCATGAAACCACGCAAGAGCAGGTGGTCCCGCACCTGCCCGGATTCCGGGTCCGCAATAAGGCTCTTCAGCTTGCATCTTCGACACAGACATCTTATATCCGTCTCGTTCTTTTGAAGCATCTCGGCCTTCGCGGAGCTCAAAAACCTATTCACGATGCCTTCAGTCATCGTGCGGACCATGATCGCCTGCGGGGTAGAGCAAAATGATATTTTAGAACCAAGAAAAAATTTGGCATGACCTTCCCTAAAAATAGGACCAAAAATAATGCATAGTGCCAAAATTCTCGCCGAAACGGAAATGAATCAAAACATTCCGGCAAAATATTGGCAACTATCGCATTTCAAATACCGGTACCTTCAAACACAAACATATATGCAGCACCACAAACACATGCAACACCACAAACATACATAGATCTAGCTAGGCCACAAAAAGTGCATGTGCATGTTGTTGGAGCAAACTAGGGAGAAAAAAAGTAGATCTACATCATGAAGATAGTTTCCCCTTACTTACCTATCAAAAAAGGTAATTTCACCACTTAATTTTGATGAATCTATGTTGGAAATGAGGTGAGGAGGAGGAGGCAGCCGAAAGCTTGGAGAAGGAGGTGGAGGGAATGAAGTGGGGAAAGTGAGTGGGCAGGTGTGGGGCTGTCCAAAATATCTTGTTGGGGTCCCAGGTTACTAATGGCGCACCACCAGCAAATGCGCCATTAGTAAACCTTGTTACTAATGGCGCACCTGCAGGTGGTGCGCCATTAGTAGTTTTGCAAAAAAGTAAAAAAATATATATATACTAATGGCGCACCGGGTAATAGTGCGCCATTACTAGTTTAAACTAGTAATGGCGCACTGTGAAATGGTGCGCCATTAGTAGTTTTGCAAAAAAAATAGAATAATTTTTTTACAGTAATGGCGCTCTGTCTGCCTGGCGCACTTCGACCTGATGCGCCATTAGTTTGTATGGAAAAATGGAAAAAAAATTAATACTAGTGGAGCACCCAGTTTCTGGTGCGCCATTAGTGTCTTCCACACTAATGGCGCATCACCAACCAGTGCGCCATTAGTACATAGTAGTGGCGCACTGCTTCCATGGTGCGCCATTAGTATCAATCCTATCTATAGCCCTTTTCCTAGTAGTGCCAGCTTCGTCTTCAAAGTCATCATCGCTTAGGTCAGAGTCGGTGTCGTCGATGATGATGTAGTCTTCCAGGCGAATCTCCTTGCGTTCTTCGTCTTCTTCCACTGGTGTGGAGTCTCCCTTGAATATTCCGATCTTCTTAATCAGGTCGTCATTCTTCTCCAGTAGTGTCGCAATTTCCTCCTCATATCCATCGCGTGTAGACTTAAGTTCTTCTTCCAGCTCGACGATCCACATCTTTGCCTTCTTCAAATCTATCATGTCTGTGCACATCTGATTCTCCTGACGTTGAATGTGCTGGTTTAACTCTTGGATGAAAGCTGCAATTGATCTATCCTTCCTGGTGCTGATCATCTCCCATTGCTCGTCTCAGCGCCCACATATCTTGCAGATAGTGTCCTTAAGATCCTGGTGATATACTTCTCCAATGCGTCCTATGGTGATGTGAGCTGCCATACTCTTTCCGAAACTCCAGGTTGGTGCGTCGAAGGAAAACTCGATGGGTTTAGTGACTGGCGTGAAGGTCCTTCCTGGAACTTGTACTTGAATCATCCAGCGCTCCTCTTCTGGTAAAGTGGCGTCGTAGGTCCCTGTCGGGGATATACCCCGCGGTATAAACCGCCGGATGTATGACCCGGCTAGAGTTTGGCGATTCACTGGCAACCCACTTGGACATGGCGGTTTACGGTTCATTGGTAATCCGGCAGGCAGGTCAGAGGAGCGACAAGACCCGGTGGCCCAACAGGCGGTTTATGGAAGGCCGGATCATGCTATGGTGGGCCGGTTCAAGAGGAAAGGAATATTTGCCTTACAAGGAGTTAAGACCCACACTTGTATCCGGTTTGTATTAGAGATAGACTAGTCCTAATCATAATAGGACTCCACATGTACCCCGCCCCTTCAACATATATAAGGAGGGGCAGGGCTCCCCAAAGAGGGGAGGCTACAAGCAAGAAGAAACAATCTTAGGGCTAGACACAAAGAGGAGAGCGGTTTACGGCGACTCCGTCGTGATGACAATGAGACCTAGCCTCAAACAGCATGTAGGGTTTTTACCGGATGATGTTTCCCGAGGCTCGAAGCTGTCTAAATCCCTGTCTTGTGTTGCGTCTCTCGATTCCACTCAACCCCTCTCAAGCTACCACATAGATGCGTTGGCCTCGCGACTAAGTCCTGACACTAAGGACATCTACCGTGACAAATCCACGACAGTTGGCGCCCACCGTGGGGCCTGCGCACGGTGGTGTTGAGTCCTTGAAGGGATTTCTTCAGGGATCGAGAAGTTCATAATTTTCCGGATGAAGAAAGTTAGTTCCAGAAAGATCTACATCGACCAGCAAGTCGAAACAGCGCGTACGAAATTGTGATTTGGAAGTTATTAGGGTTGCGTGCTAAAGCGGCTGCAGTGAGCGTCATGGAGATCCGCCAAATTCGAGACAAGAATTTTTTATAAGGAGAAGTGTCAAGGGTCCATCAGTCGCCGATTGCACCGAGACGGAGCGGAAATTTTTCAACGCCAGCGCAGGGCTTTACACCAATATCCCCCTCGCGTACGTCGATCGGATCTAGCAGAGGACAATAGGATTCGGCGACTCGGGAGTATAAAACAGAAACAATAACACCGAGCCATATTGGATTTGGATTTGGTCCCACGCTCGTGTTGCGTATTCAAACTGGATGATGTATACTGGATTGATCGAAAGACAGGTGATTTATCACGAGCGGTCGGTCTAAACCGATTTATTTAGCAGCGGACAGGAGAGTCTGATCTTCTGGATAATAGCAATCATATCAGCGATGACCAGCGGCCGCGGGTGGACAACAATAAGAAAAAAGTAATGAAGGGTAGCAGCGAATCTGCTGTTATTGTTGTCGCCTACGACAAAAAACAAACTACAGTAGCAGACGCCCAAGGCCCCGCACAAAGACATGCTCGATGCATGCACCAGTTAGCGTTGTTTGATGATACACACACATGCAGCGGCAATCTGCGGAAGTCAAAAGCCAAAAGGAAAGGAAGAATAAGAAAAGTACTATTAGTACATCTGACGGAAGGTCTTGTACATGTACTATCCATCAAAGGAATTAGCACCGGTCCCAAGGTTTCACAAGGATGTGAGGCCAAAGGAATCATCAGTTACGTACCTCCAGAAAAATGTCAGTACGGATGAGGACAGGCACTAGCCTTTGCGAGCCACACACACAAAAAAAATCAGCTATGAAGGCAATGTTGCTACATGTGTGGAGCTACTGACTCGGGGGTGCGAGAGCCGTCGGGGCCGTGTTGACCAGCCTGCAGTGTTGAGCCGCCAGAGACATATTAAGTTGCCGGTCTGTTTAAGTTGTTTCGGTCATTTTCAACGGATCATCTGTCAACCGAACAGGTCAAGTGATATCCATCCGAGTCTATTTTTTTTTAAAACAAATATTGTTTTTTATCACTGACATTTTTCCGTACCGTGCTGCTCGACGGATACACGTGCAAGTCGCCGCCCTCATTGTTCGGTTTACATCCGTCCGTGCCTGCGGCCGGCTCGAGCATCCACGCCGGTTTATAAATGTCGCGATTGGCACGCCCGTCCGCACCGGTTTACCGCGCCGCGGCCGGTTCACCCGTGAGCAACTTCAACCTCACCTAGCGATCATCAATTTCATGATGGATTATTTCCGGCCTGGCACATCAGGTGATATCCATCTAAGATTATTTTATTAGCGCATATTGTTTTTTGTCAAAAAACAATCACTTTGGTATGTATACCTTTGTGTGCAGGACAATGATTCATTATAAAGATGGTGTAATGTCATATTCATGGACTGTGCGGTAGCATAATCATGCAACGGCATTGGCGACCGCTTACTGTTCAACAGGTGGGTGCAAGCCGTTGCCCCTGCGGTCCGATCTACATCAATGCGCCAGCCGATTCACACGTCTGTGTCAGCTTACAATGTGACGGCCGACTCATCTGGCAGCTCCCGTGGCCAACCCACCCGTCGTTGATTTCAACCTTACCGCAGTGATCATCAACTCTGCGACGGATTAATTCTGGCTCAACACATCAGGTGAAATTCATCCAGTATATTTCACATTATATATTGTTTTCTTTAAAAGAGCAATTACTCTGGCTTGCAAGTTCCCCAGTGCAGGAGAAATTATGTCACTGAGATGTTAAATGACTCATACTGGTTTATATCATGGTCAAATATGGAGAGTCTCAAGCGAACTCCTCGAGTAGACTTAAAACTCGGGGGCTACAGTGACATGACTCGGGAACTCCGGGTCATGGGAGGAGATGATAACCCGGTTCCGGAGGACACTACCATACTGATGAAAATTCTAATTTAAAATCCGGTTCAAGAGACATCTTTCTCCCGCAAAGCTTTGAAGTTTTCAAAACCGGTTCAACATCCGGATCAAGGTAAATTTGTCCCTTACAAAGCTTGGAAGCTCTCAATATCCGGTTCAAAATCCCGGTTCAAGAAGAATTTATCTCTTGCAAAAAAGTTAAAAATTAGCGAAGAGGACCTGCTGCCATGATGCGCGGTTCAAACATGGGTATCCTGCCTTATTGGCCTAACATATTATTGATCACATGGGGGCTTCTGCTTCATAAAGCTGGGTCTCTGTTCTTTTTTACATCATGCGTGGTTACACGGAGGTTCTGTCTTAAAGCGGCCTCCGGTTTACCCCTTGAAATTTGCTTTTTATATATCACTAGGGGCCTTGGTCGTGTCCGAACCAACGAACACCCTTTGATAGGCGACAGCCACCAGTTCATTTGGGGACATGGTCAAGTCTGAACCAGTCACGCCTCTTGGTCGGCCTAAGGCCTCAAAATCACTTGGGGGCATGGTCGAACCCGAACCATTGCCACGCCTCTTGATCTGGCATATATGCCACGAGTCATTTGGGGACCTGGCTGACTTGAATCATTGTCACTCCTATTGGGGGCCTTGATCCTGTCCGACCATGGTAATACCATCTGATCAGCTCAGTATAGCATATTTTTGCAAATGGTTTTGTCATTGCCTTTGCTTGAAATTTTCTTTAATAAATATTTCTTCTCGGTTTGATTTTTTGATTTTATGTTACCATCTCATTATGGAGTAAACCGGTGTTTATCAACCCGGCTTGACCTTCAATTACAAGTTGTCAATACAGGATCAAGTTATAATCCGGAGACTATCAGCCCGGTCTGGTTTGACTACAAGTCGCCAGTATTATATATGGTTAAACCGGTGTTTATTACAACCCGGTACGGTTTATCATCAACCGGCACAGTATGAAAGGAGTTATCATTACTCAAGATTGGGGTTATCACTCTTACTATAAAAAATTGGTAAACCAATGATGTGATTCAATATCACAGGTATGATATATTTCACTGATTATTCTTAAAGTGCAGCCTTGGTTATAAACCTGGGTTATATGTTGGGCATTATGACCCGTCCGGCGGTAAACCGCATGGACACTTTAAACTTATTGTATGCAGAGACAGGTTGAATAAAGCATGATGATAAATTATCCGGTGTTTATTAAACCGACCTGGCTTTAAGACGATAAGTCGCCAGTGTATGATGGGAAATTATCCGGAGTTTATTAAACCGGCCTGGCTTTGGACTATATGTCGCCAGTATATATTTGGATTGCGCCATTGGAATCATGCGCTTATAGATGATTGGGTTATATTATTCAAATAGCCAAATTTGGCTGAATTTTCATTATGATATTGGATGAATTTTTCATACCGGATTATATTATCTTGAATAGCCAACATGGCTGGATTTTTATGGTTATTAGTAACCGGTATTATTGAGTTTTCAAAGTCGCTTTAGCGCAACAGTTATTATTTTATCAAAGGATATGATTTATTCTACAATGGAAGGAATAGTCCCGAGTCGCTGCAGGCTCACGACCCGGCACTTGGGGGCTACATTATTCAAATTGAGATTACATGCAAGTCTCATGTCGCTGCAAGCATGCACCATGACACTTGGGGGCTAACGCAAAGTAATTTTCTGCTCATATTATTGAAGACCCGACTCATCACATTATAATGAGTCGGCCCTTGGGGGCTACCAATTGCTCCTGTCAACAGTTGAAGGTACAAAGCTTTTTATTCATTATATTGAAGAGTCCACTGCTCAGTTGGTAAAGCACAAGGCTTTTAACCTTGTGGACGTGGATTCAAGTCCCATGATGAGGGTTACATCATATGATGTTATTTTCATTGAAGTATATATTAAAGTCCCAGCTCAATATTATCTTACTAAGCCGGCCCTTGGGGGCTACATATCATTGCTCAAATCTACATGATTATACCTACAAAGTCCCTGCTCATTATTGCATAATTACCCGGCTCTTGGGGGCTACACCCGACATAGTATGGAGTATTCAGTTTTTACTAGTCACTGGGATGAACAACATGGATTTCTTCTTAAGTGGCAGTATTTATATTGAAGCAAGTCTTAAGCCATCACTTTGTTCTGCTCAAGACTTGGGGGCTACAGGTATTATATTATTATTGAAGAACTATTTTCAAATTCTCTGTTTTGAGCAAACTGGATTAACCCAGCGTCACCAATCATTATGACCCTGTGTCTGTAACCTGGCGTCATCAATAGTTATGAACCGGCATTAGCAACAATCATGAACAGGTGTTGGCAACAATCATGACCCGGAATTATCAGTTTTTATAACCAGACAATGGTGGTAATCATAAACCAGCAAGTTTTACATCTTCAAGCCGGCTGGATATCAGTTGAATATTTCAGAGACTAATATTTTTGTCAAGTCAAAGCATTGAAGGCCGATTCAAATGGATTCTTTATTTACAAATATCTTCTGCAAGCAAATTGATTATGAAGATGGTTATTAACTTGGAAGGAAGAAATGACAAGGATTTAAGGATGATCAAGTGCCGGCTTACAAGTATATTTAAACTGGAGCACAACCCGACAAATTTGTTCTTGTTGCAGATCAGTTTAACATTGATGAATCCAAATTAAACTGGGGGCTAATGTCGGGGATATACCCCGCGGTATAAACCGCCGGATGTATGACCCGGCTAGAGTTTGGCGATTCACTGGCAACCCACTTGGACATGGCGGTTTACGATTCATTGGTAATCCGGCAGGCGGGTCAGAGGAGCGACAAGACCCGGTGGCCCAATGGGCGGTTTATGGAAGGCCGGATCATGCTATGGTGGGTCGGTTCAAGAGGAAAGGAATATTTTCCTTACAAGGAGTTAAGACCCACACTTGTATCCGGTTTGTATTAGAGATAGACTAGTCCTAATCATAATAGGACTCCACATGTACCCTGCCCCTTCAACATATATAAGGAGGGGCAGGGCTCCCCAAAGAGGGGAGGCTACAAGCAAGAAGAAAAAATCTTAGGGCTAGACACAAAGAGGAGAGCCGGTTTACGGCGACTCCCTCGTGATGATAATGAGACCTAGCCTCAAACAGCATGTAGGGTTTTTACCAGATGATGTTTCCCGGGGCCCGAAGCTGTCTAAATCCCTGTCTTGTGTTGCGTCTCTCGATTCCACTCAACCCCTCTCAAGCTACCACATAGATGCGTTGGCCTCGCGACTAAGTCCCGACACTAAGGACATCTGCCGTGACAAATCCACGACAGTCCCGGTGAAACATGGTAGTCCTATGTTCAGGTACCTAGTGACTTCCTTCAAATGTCGTCCAAAAGGTGCTTCTTCATCCAGTTGTGAAACTTGTTCCTTGTATCCTCCATCCTAAAGAGTAGAAAATGGAGAGGAGTCAGAAATGAGGAGAGAATAGTGATCTATGGCTTTAGCTTAGTGGTCGTGTCCTACACTCAGTGTGTGCTCTGATACCATCTTGTAGCGACCCGACCTCAAACGGTCAAGTCTGTGTGCTTCAGTGTCATCCCTGGATCGGTAATGCTGACACACATAGTACTCGAGGATTTATAATAGAGTAGCAATCACACACTTATTACAACGAATGTCTCAAAAGAGAACTTATTACAATAAATATGGCTTATGGCCATCAAATACGATAACAGCGGAAGGCTTGGAAGATAAAGTGAGTCCATCAACTCCTACGGCATAGCTAAGCTGCACGGCAATGACCTAACGAACCTTACTCCTCGTCTGAAAAGTCTGCAACATAATACTTTGCAGCCCGAAAATGGGTCAGCACATGGAATAAGTTGGCAACATAACACAGTAGAGCAAGAATAAAATAATGCTATCACTACATGCATATTTGGCTGGTGGAAAGCTCTATCGTTATAGTTTTTTGCGAAAAGCCAATTTTTCCCTACAACAAAGGAATAGATTTTAATTTAACTATCATGGTAGTTGAAACATCATTGAGAAGGTTCCTCCAAATCAATCCCAATTACGGTAATTATCAACCCAACAAATATTAATTTAGAGTGATGAGATACGTAAGATACTCCAAGTACTAGACACTCAAGATTGTCCATAACCGGGGACACGGCTAACCATGATTAGTTCATACACTCTGCAGAGGTTTGCGCACTTTTCCCCACAAGACTCGATCTCCTCCGTAGGTTTTCTCACACTACAGGATGTTTGAGAAAAGGATGACCGAGACACAGTCTTTCAGAAACATTAACTCTCTACTCCGGGCACACCATACCAAACCTACAAACCCACTAGCAGCTGATCCACCTCTTCAAGAGCTTCACGTAACTTACTCAACTATGCTAGAGCCCATAATAGCTTGTGGCTGCACACAGAAGTTTCTAGCATGAATAATCTCAGTTCCCTTTGAGCCTGGCTGGTGGTCCATAGGAAGATCACACAGGTACTCCGGGATTTCCAAAAAAAATACAGGCAGCACTAGGTACTCCAGGTGCCTCAATCCACCTAGATGTAAATTTAGAGTGGCCACCTTAAGTTGAACCATTAATTAACAATCTCACATATTTCATGGATTTAACTCACCCAAACCACGTCTATGAGCATAGCATAGCAATATAAGCAACACGTAGAAGTAACTCCCAAGGGTTTGAATATAACAGGGCAATAGGTTCTACCTCAACAACTACTTCCCAACCCACAGGTTAATGACATGCTAATCATGCAATGCTTGAGGATTGGAACTAATGCATAAAATTGGGTATGTAAAGAGTACGATCAATGTGTTACTTGCCTTGCTGACGATCCGCGTAACCTAGAGACTCCAAATAACACGCTTCGCACTCCGGGAATTCTATCACAAACAAACAATAGCATACATAAGCAATCAAGCAAATAAAACATGGGTAAACCTCAAATAAGAAGATCTAACCAGAAAGTTCAACTTAAGAACTCCGGTTTGCAAAAAGAATCAAATCAAACGGAGCAACGAAACTCAAACGGTGAAAGAAACAAGATTCGTTTGCTAATCTGGACCTAGGTCAAATTTTATAGTAGCAAAAACTTGTGCAAGTTGGTTAAACTAAAAGAGGTTCTCGAGACAAAGATCTAGGCGCTTGAATCGCCTGATTCCGACTAACGAGCGAAAAGATAAACTAGAACGAAAATCGGATCAGAAATCGCGATTAGAAATAATCGCGGATTAATCCGATAAAAGAAAGCTGACGAACAGCCTAACGAACGAGCATTCGTTGTCTGTAACTGACGGGCGAAAACCGTTCATTAAAACGAACTTTCGGACGAACGTCCGCTAAAAATAAACCAATAAGAAAAACCGGCGAACCGAAAAAAACGACAAGGGTTTTCTAACAAAAACCGATCTGGTTTTCTGAAAAAACCGAACGGCGCAAACCTCGGCGAGGTCCGGCACGGGGCGGCATGGTGCGGGGCGGCGGCGACGTGGGCAGTAGGCGGCGGGGCGTCTTGCGGCGGGGCGGCGCGGTAGCAGGCGACAGCGGCGGCTTGTGGTGGGACGGCGCGGCGGCTCGGCAGCAGCGACGGGCGGCGGCGCGGGCGGAGGCGGCATGCGGCAGGGTGGCGGCTTATGGCGGCAGGGGCGCAGCTTATAAAGGGGGGGTGGTGCCTTGGGGAAGGGGAAAGGCGGCCGAGGAGTCCGGCTCGGACTCGTGTTCGAGTCGGCGGAAGCGGTGGCACGGTCTCCGCGCGGGAGACGGCGGGCGGGGAGTTTTGCCAGCGGCTGGGCTTCGGCCCAGTCGGCCTAGGCGCATTTTTTTTATAATTCCACCAAACAGAAAATAAATCCTAGAAAGTAAAATAAAAATCTAAAAATGCCAAAATAATTTTTCACCGTCTAAATAAAATATTTAGAACAAGATGAACATTTTCTTGGCCCTAAAATGCAATTTTGAAAACGTGCAATTTTTCTAATGCAAATAAAATCCAAATAAACTCAAATAAAATCAAATAAATGATTTAAATATTTTTCCTCCAATATTTCATTTATTTTGGAGAAGTCATATTATCTCCTCTCATATATTAATATGAAATATTTTCGGAGAAAAAATAATTAAAACCAAAATCCTCGTTCCAATATTTGATATAAATCAAATTTGAAAACTGGAGAAATCCCCAACTCTCTCCGAGGGTCCTTGAGTTGCTTAGGATTTCGAGGATTGTGGAACGAAAATGAAATAAAATATGATATGCATGAATGATCTATGTATAACATTCCAAATTGAAAATTTGGGATGTTACAGTTACGCTGGGGAATGCTTCCATTAATTGGGAATCAACTGACCAGGAATTGAAATCCAGGGGGGCGACGGACCTCTAGCTAAGGTGCAATAGTATATGAGGAGAAACCTTGTGCATCACGAGTTACTATGAACATCTAGTATCAAGAAGAAGCGATCAACTAGTGTCTTCTATGGGATGAATACCGTGCAAGCAGACACGTAAGATTTGCACGAATATGGGAAGAGGAGTACCATTTCCGGTTGCCAGTGTTGTGTCCCCCATATTTCGCGGCGATTTTCTTCTTTTTGCCGGGGGAACTGGTGTTTTGGAGGAGGGTGCAGCCTTGGACGAACCCATGGCCAAATTGTTGACTGTGTTGCCATGGCCGTATATCGGCGGAGGGGAAGCAGATCCGAGGCGGTGAAGGACAGCGTAGCAGGAACAGCTTCGGTGTGGTGGACGGTGGCGAAGTTGGAGCGGCAGAGGTGAGGCGTAGGACGGCGTGGTTGAACTGGCTCCGGTACTGACAGCTCGGCCTCGGCTTCAACTACTAGCCGTTAGGGCGTTGCGGTTGATGTTGCGGTGGACGACGATGTCGGGTATCGGCTCCGGCGTGATGGAGGAGGGCGGCAGTTCATGGGTGGGATGGGGTGGCGGACGGAGGACGCCAGGGTTTTTGCAGCTGGGGCAGAGGTAGTTTTGGCGCCCACAGAGTACGAATGGGGAATCAGACGGGGGGGGGGAGCTAAGGGAGAACCACGTTTTGGCCTGGGACGCGCTTGTTTTTGGCTTTTTTGAACAGATGGGATGCGCTTGTTTGAAATTTGGGGAAAGTACAAACTTTGCCCCCTCTTAAATTTCGGACCTACCACGGGTCGGGGGTAGGATGGTAATCCCAGGTGTCTCAAATAGTGGGCGAGAGCGATTTTGGCCGCGCGCATGTGTGCTTAGGCGGCAATTGTGTATGAATGTTTTTCGGAGGCGGTTGCGTGGCATCTAGATGAAGCTACAAACCTACCCCGGTTTAGACCTTTGGCCATCGGGCCGGTAGGTTTCACGGGTCGGAGTTAGAAAAGTAATTTCCTTCTACTACCAAACATTGGTCTCATGCGGTTTCGGGCGAGTAGAGGCTCTTTTGGCACTTTGTTCAAAATTTTGAAACAAAAGCATTCACGTTTAGAGTACTCTTTAACTTTGAGGATTAACCTAAATAGACAACATTAAATTCGACCTTGTATGTTTGAAAACATCATTAAATTATCCGCTTCTTTTTGAAATTTTGACACTTGAAAATCCTATAACTATGATTATTTTGGAATGGAGAAGCTAAATTTGAATCTATTTTGTACATGACTATATATGCTATTATGTACAAATGCAGAGCAAAGGTTGGTGCCCCCATAGTTTAGGTATGATTTACAAATGCCATGATATTGAATTCAAATAATTGAATGGACTTCATGTGGAATTTGAATTTTTTAAACCACCTTATGTTGAATTCAAATGTATGCTAGTTCTTAGCTAGCTATTTATAATGTTCATTGTGTAACTTTTGTATGTATAATGTGCTTTACACACACAACATGAACTATACTCACGTTTATATTCGATTGCTAAAGCGATGCATTGTTTGGAGTTCAAAATACTAACTATGTGGATCAATTATGTCGAATAATAACATAGACATGCTCAAATTCGATAGAATCTAGATGTCTGATGGATCAATGACCGTTCCTTACACGAATTGCAAATATCATGATCCCATCCTAATATTTGGATTCAATTTATATATTTAATCAATGTGTACATCAGTCTTTTACGTGTAATTTCACTCTCCATCGGTGGTCTCTCACACATGCTCACACACTCTCTCCCGAGGTGTCTTTCACGCAGATATGCTCTCGGTATAACCCCCTCCCTCTTGTAACCATTTACGACCATTTTCACTAACCTTTATCACAAGCACTCTTCCTCTCACAAGCATACACATGCACAATCCATGTCACACCCTGATTTTCATGCCACAACACTTAAGCTAATACATCTTGATAAAGTGTGGTTTGACAAAAACTTTTGCATTATTTGGCTTTTATTTGGAGTTGGTTTTCTCTCTGTGTTTTCAAGTGCTCTTTAAAGTCAACACAACTCCACCTTCTATACTTCATCTCCTTGCCCCAAACTTCTGCCCAATGATCATGCCATGTGTATAGAGAAATATAGTATTTTCTTACAAAAATAATTTGGCCAAAAAGTATTTTCAAAAATTAGTTTTCCAAAAACCCCTGGATTGAGGTTTGCACTGCAAGTACCTGATTTGGGGTATGAAAAATATTTCAATAGGTATATTTGAAACCTATTAGATATAGGACTCCCATAAACCACAGAAATATAATTTTAAAAGTTATTTTCCTATTTTATTTAAAAGCTTTTTCTTAAGGCCAGAAATGGTCTGTAATAGGGAAAAATTATTTTATTGTTTCAAAAATATTTGACAAAAATCATGGAAACTCAATGGACATATATTGTCCATATATAAGAGTTTCAACACATGGTAATGTTCAAAATATTGGTCAAATCCCTCAAAAACCATTTCTGCCCATTTCAAGGATTTGAAATATTTCGACAGGAAATATTCCCCAACAATTCCAAGAAAATTCTAGCATGTCACATATGACATGTTTGATGATCTTGCCAAGTATCATGTCATGGAGAATAGTATAACCCCATGAAATCTCCCCAAAACCATTTCTGTCCATTTTGAAGTTTGAGCAACTTTACATTGCCAAACATGTCCAAATGTTCTCAAACCTTGTGAACATGCTCAAATGGTCTAATTATTCATCTAGACCAAATGGCACAAGTTGGAGAGAGTGTTATCTTGCTCAAAGTGCCCCAAAACCCTTCCTGTTCAGAACCAAATTTGAACAACTCTACATTGGCAACTTTCTCCTTTTGATCTCAACTTTTGTGGACATGTTCATAACCTCAAATGATGACACTACACCAAGTGGTGCATCAAGAAGAATAGATTTGCATGACTAAATCTTGGTAAAGCCATTTTTGTTGATTTCTAGGGTTTACCAAAGTTACATTGGCTACTTTGCCCAAATGAGCTCAAACTTGGTGGAACATCGTACATCTATGTGCCATTCCAACCGCCTCCGGCCACCTCGGGCCTCCCCAGCACGCCCGACGAGATGCCTCGGCGTCCGGGACACGGCAGCTGGTCGGCCCCTCCTCCTTCCCTCTCTCCTGCCCCTGCTCGCACGCGCACCATGGCCGCCCGAGAGCTCCAATGAGCACGCTCACACGCGCGCTGCCCTGGCGCTTCCCCGCTCCTTCTCTCCCTCCCTCTGGGCGTAGACCACCCCTACAAACACCTCGGACACGCCCACGTGAGCCCCCGTGGCTTGCAGCGACGGCAACAGCCTCGCCGGCGCACGGGTCTACGGTGAGCCATGGCTCGCCTACTTAAAGGCCTCCCCGAGCCTCCCAATCACCACCACTGGCCCCCACCTACTCCAAAAAGGCCCATTGAGCCCTCCACTCTCCTCCAGGAGCACTCGAGCTCGAGATCGAGCTCGAGCTCCGCCGCCTCGGGTCGTTGTTGATCTCGGGGTACGAGCCCCCTCCGCCCCTCCTCCCTCTCGATCTGGACCCTCCACACCTCCCTGATCATTTCCCCTCTGTTTCCCCTCTCTCTTGAAGTCGGAAACGGCCGGAGCCATCAACGCCCGACGCTCCTCCGTCGCGAACCTCGTCGCCGGCAACCCCCTGCACTCCGGCGACCGCCTCCACCTTCACCCGAACGACGACTCCACCCCGAGCAAGCCGGTGCGCTCGGATCGCCTCGCCGTTGACCACAGTGACACCGGTGAGCTCGCCCCCCTCTCTGGCCTGGGGTTGAAGACGACGGCCGTGGGGCTCGTCGGTCAGCCTCACACTCTGACGGGTGGGCCCCACCCGTCAGGTTTAAACATGCACGCGCGCGCACCGGTTCGCTGTTCGTCGGTTGGAGGCGTATTTTCCAAATACGCCTTCGACGTGGTCGCCCTGCGCGGGCTGGATTCCCTCTGGGCCTGCTGTACTGTGGCCCTTCTGGCCCAGTTGCACAGTGCTGCTTCTCCTTTTTCTTTTTCAGAAAACTTGCAAAAATTCCACAGGATTAAATATTAATCCAAATGCAATAATTCCAACTCCCATATTTTTCTAAGAATACCACCTATTTAATGGTATAAATTTCATAAATATCCATCAAACTTTTCTGCACTCTTCAAATTTAAATTCAAATTTGAGCATTTATATTCCCCTCTGAAAATCCATTTCTCCTATTCTGCTACTCCAAGTCTAAAACTAGGAATTCTCCCCTTCTTAGTTTTCAACCTAGCATTTATCTAAAATAAGTTGACATTTTTTTGAGCACTTTGGTTTTTCTGTTTTATTATTGCCTTATTTTCTCGTTATTTCTTTTGCGACGAATAGATCCCGTATTTGACGAAGTATTTGGATAAGAAGAAGGAGAAGGAGTTGAAGACTTTGAAGACCAAGGCAAGTAGCCCTTTGACCATATTTATGAAACCCTTTTTATGCATTTCATATAGCACTTTATTATTGTTGCATCGGAATCATGATGAGATGGTAACCACTTTGATGGGTTGCCTCTATTACTTCCTCGTTGATACTTGCATTGTGCATGACCCTACCTTCTTATGAGGGTTATGCCGGTGGGAGTAGATAGGATGCTAAGTAGTTCTACGCAAAAAGGGACGGGAATATGCATAGTGATGGAGACAAAATAGATTCAAAGGACTTTTCGAAAACCCCGTCGGGTGACACTTATGCCTAAGGGAGATGATGAGTTGGGTAACCACTTGATGATGAAGTGGTGTACTGAGGCAAGTGTATGTGTTGTTTTCAAAAAAACGGATTGGTTTAAGTTGCGACCGTTATTCCAACCTTACATGCGCAACCACTCTACCCTTATATGGGAAAGGGCATTATTGATTACCTAGGCCGATACTAGCTTGGAGCCCGCATTACTAGTAATGGGGGAGAGTTGGTGCTCTCTCTCGGGACGGGGTCGTGCCAGGTAGGGCGACCATGACTGTTTTTACAGGGCACCGGATACACCGTTGCGTCCCCTCTCGAATGTTACGATCTCGAGTGAATCTCGTATGATGTACATCGTGAGGATATGGAACAACGAGTGGACTCCTTGTTAGTGTCGTCTAGGGAAAGATAGTGATCGGGTGCTTACCCCGGGTACTTGAGGTACCGCGGGTCGTGGATGACATGGAAGTTCCCCGGATCTTGTGGGTAAAGTGTGCAACCTCTGCAGAGTGTAAAACTATTCGAATAGCCGTGTCCACGGTCAAGGACAGTTGGGTAACCGCTCTTGGGCTACGTCCACTTGTTTACAAACCAGTGTGTGTGTTGGATTAGTGGGAAGAACTACTTGGGTCAAGTCAAGGACTTGACATGATTGAGTTGGGTTGGTGCCTGCTCTATTTATGTTGATATCTGTAACCTGTCCTCATGGTTACTTGAATTCTCCTGATGCATGTCTTACGAGTGGTCGAACTTGTCATTGCACTCAAAACTAGCTTTCCGCAAAAATTTACCTATATCATGCATTGTTGTATCTTGAACCAAAACATGGGTTGCTTGCGAGTACATTCAAAGTACTCATTGGCTTGCCACTGGTTATTTAATTGGCCAGGCATGGAAGAACAGGAGTTCGAAGAAGAATTCTGTGGAGACGAACATGCGAACTAGGACGCTTCCCAGTCAGAATGCCTATAGGGTTAAGGCAGATGGCATGGGTTCTACTTATCGATGAAGATTTCTGCTGCTTGTGTTTCATTTGATGTTCAGCCCTTAAGGCTTTATGAATGTAAGGCTTGACCATAATGGTCATAATTTGTGTAAGACGATATGTATGGATGTAAGACTCTCGTTATTCAGCTTCTGTGTGTTCAGTGAGCATTGATCTCTGGGATCACTATACACGTGCATTCGGTGATCACGACTTATGAGTCGGGGTCCCCACAATCCCCATCGACCCTTTCTATATACATAGACCTGCCTACGTGTCTCCTGTACACACATTATCTTTAGGCCTGTCTTTCACGCATTGCCTCACACCTCTCTTCCTAATAGACGAGTATGATTCTAGCAGAGCATTCTGTAGGATGCCCCTTAAAGTTAGGTTGGATGAATAGTAATATTAGAGACAAGGGGTTACCTTAGTCCGAGGACCTAGGGTTACAAATCCTAGCCGGCTTCTTCAGTGGATACAGAGTCCTTCACGATTCTGCTATCTTTGTCTCGTACGACTAGTCATCCATGGGTCCCTAAATGCATCACATGCCGACCAATGTGACGCAGGACGGAACCGAACCAAGGGACTCACCTCGGCCCACCGGACCTCACACGGTGACACACCCTCTACCCCCAGGTCTCATTATCTTCTCACACCCACACATACCAACACAGACACCACACAAAAAAATTCTCCTCGTGCCTCTATCCCCTCCCCCCTTGCATATACACACTCAAGGGCATCTCTCGCCGTGACATCATATTCATCTCTCTCTCTAGACCTCTCTCATTTCTCGTGCTACCTCTCCCACGCCCCCTCCCCTCGCCGACCCATCTATCCATGCCTCTCTCGAATATGTAATACACGCACATACCTCTCTAGGCCTTGCCAAATACATGAACTACACATTCACACATGTTACATCACATACCCCATTGATCTAAAAAGCCCTCTCTTCATGTTTATTTCGCATACAACATTCGTTTTGAATAAAGTGTGGCCAAAAAATTATTTTAGAATTTCTACATATATACAACATTAGAATGTTATATGGAGGAGTATGAACGTTAATTTGCACTGCATGGTGCCCACAATGATATTTATTCTGCACGGTGAATTTTTATATTTTTATACTATATATAATGTTAGTCATAATAAAGAGAAACTAAAGAGCATCTCTCTCCATCGCATACACCCCCTCTACCCCCCTTTCACGTACGCACACAAACTATCTCCAGGTCCTCTAAAAGTATGCCCCCAGCACATTCACGCATGTTTCATCTTTCTCTCGTGAGATATATGGTGACAATCATTGTATTTGAACGGAAAGCACGATACGTACATTGGACTTCAGAATCCACTCATTACAGTCACCATTTACGTTTTGTGGTTATTATACAGTCACGGGCTCACCAAACAGCTCTGTATTTGCTCAAGACATGACTCGTTGACTAGTTAAACGCTCCACATGGCACCTCTAGTGTCGCATCACATTATCTAACTACCATTGGGCCCACCTGTCGACTTGTATCTACTCTACACTCTTATAAAAAGCAGAGTTGGTGATGACGGTGTGCCTGCCATCCTGCAATATAGGCCGTCCGATTTATATCTGACAGATAGGAAGGAAGCTATGGTAATCTTGCAAAAAGTTACCACACACCTCTCCACATTTGCAAATAAGGCCTTCCCTCATTCATCCTTTTCTCTCACAACATAAACTAGTCATACAAATGCATCTTGATGTTACACGCAATGCACGGGCATCTTGCTAGTAAGAATGAAAACAAACGACAAAAAATATTGGACGGTGGTTCAAAGTCATGACCACGGGCACAACGGACAAGGTGACCTTGTATTGGCATCTTGCGACACTCACACGTACACACGCAGCCACACACACACGAACACACGCACGCATGAATGCACACACCACACGACCAACACACACTCTCACGCTCAAGTGCTCAACCTACACGTCCATGCGCACACATCAGGCCCTGACAGACACATACACAACCAGGTGGTTCCCGCGCACAGGTTGGAGTCTTGTCGCGCCTACATAAATTTGTGTTTATCTGACCTTTTTCCTATGTGAACTGATAGGAGAGACCCAGAAGGAACATGGTCAATTTAACTAGTCAACATGGTGGCACAGACTATTTGGTTGGTAACAGCGTGCAATCTGATGCTGAACAGTGAGCAAGTGAACGTATAATCACCGCAAAACGTATATTGTGATAGTAATGAGCATATTCTAAAGTCCGATGACTGTATTACGCTTTTCTCTGTGTAGGCCCTCCAAAACAACATCACTACATGTTCTCACATGTGACAGCTAACAAATATGCAATATAGCACCACTACTACACTCTAACACAATAAATCATATTTTTTTTAGTTTTCCTAGATATCATATCGTTACTTAATTATTTAGTTTGCATACATTAAAATTTCCTTTGAAATGTATGCCAAGTATCATCTACCGCGCGGGAAAAATCCTGCCCTTTCTTGTTCAATCGGGTTTGTATCGATGGATCATGCGAAACAAGAAAACTATAGGCCCAAAAGTATTCCACGAGCCATTAACAGGCTGAAATACAAACATGTCTTAGAATGGGCCCAAAAGAATAGTCGCGTGTTAATGGGCCTGATCAGATATGGGTCGTAATTTGGCCCAAAACATGGCAGGCTATGAACGGGCCTGGTCTACTATGGGCCTCAATTTGGCCCAAAACATGGCAGGCTGTTAACGGCCCAGCCCACTAGTGTGTGAAAAAACATGGTGGGCCTTTAGCTGGGCTAACCTTTTCACCAGAATGGGCCTCTATTGGGCCGTGCCATGTGTCAATGTATCATAGGCGCCTCCTGTCCAATGAGTGGATGACATCTGCCCCATGGGTGAGCAAACACGTGTTTCCTCCAGCCAATGAGAATTTCACACGTGGAAAATCCCCATTGGTCCGGGCTGTTAACGGGTTATCGGAGCCAAAACCGGACCCGATAGCTTAACGGCGACCCGTTACGGTCGATGCCACATGTCGGTCACCCTTGACGAAAGCACTTCTATGATGCGGGATTTATCGTCATGGAAGTGGACACTTCCGTGATGATAATTTTGGTAATGTCATGGAACACTTCTACGACAGCACCGGTATGACTATCTTGATTCTGTCATAAAATCCTCATGGATGTACATGCATGACAGAAAACGTGACCTACTGTGACAAACACGTATCATCACGGAAGTGTATTTTTTTGTAGTGCTTGGTTCTTAATTGAGGGAAATACTATCTCTACTTTATTGCGTCACCCTTTCCCCTTCGAGGGAAAAACCAACACAAGCTCAAGAAGTAGCAGGAAGAATTTCTGGCGCTATTGTCGGGCAGATCTACATCAAGCCTACCAAGTAGATATCCTCCCCAACCCCCACTTTCAAAAAGATATCAGAAAAAGACAAAAAGATTTGTCTTTTTATTTGCCCTTCTTCCTTTCGTCTTTGCAGGTGAAGACTACTTTTGTCAGGATAACATGTACTAGTTGTCTCCCTTCGAATTTGGCCGTTGTGGGATCCCTTCCCACCTGACATTTAGGAAGAGGACCAAGGCCACTATAAATAGGACTTAGCCACCACCATAGAAGATGACGGATCATTTTAAGATCATCCTCACACCCACCAGCTCACCATCAAGCACAAGAAGACCTCTCTTCCTAAGATTGTTCTCCACTGTACTAGGTCATCCTCAGCCCTCAAGGCCATTCCACCACAAAGCAGGAGTAGGGTTTTACACTGCATGATGGCCCAAACCTAGGTAAACTGTTGTGTCTCTTGTCCATTAGGTTCATCGAGCTAGGCTGTGGGATCGCTGGGTAGGCAGGTTTGGAAGGACGAGTTCTTCGCACGCACCCCATAGTTCAAACCTCTCAAGGGTCTGCGGAACCCAGAATCAGGCATTTGGCGCGCCAGGTAGGGGTAAGTCAGAGATCCGCCACTCCATCTGCCACACTCCGCCGTTCGGCTCTCATGGCGAACACTTCTTCATCGACTGGACCAACACGTGACCTCGGAGGAGCCGAGGGCCTCTGAGCCTTCGCCCCTGCCCTCCGGTTGGTGCAGTGGTCGCCCAAGTTCAGGTCGGACTTGCCGCCCCGATACGATGACACGGCGGACCCGACAGCATTTCTTCAGGCGTACGAGGAAGCCGTTTGGCTGACTGGTGGCGACGAGAAGGTCAAGGCCAACTGCTTTCCCATGGCTCTCGTAGGCACACCGCGTGCCTAGCTGCTCAGGCTACCGAGATCTTCTGTGGCCTCCCGGGAGGAGCTGTGCGGCCTCTTTGTCGCGCGCTTCGCGGCACCAGCACCACACGCTGTTGCAGCTCTCCTTGGGGGCTTGCAGGCGCCGCCCCCAGATCACCATGTCAAGTAGTTCTTCCGCCAGGTGGGCGTCGCCCACATGCATCAGGTAGCTCCTCCGGGATGGGTGGCTGTAACTGCATCTAGTGCCACCCCTAGTTGGTTTTGGAGTATTGACGACAAACCTAGTTGAGGGACTAATGTGTTTGTGAGAATTGCAGGATAACACTGGTAGAAGTCCCTCATTGATTCGGTTTTCCTACCAGAGATGACCCCTAAAAATGTAAGAAGACATTGAAGTCAAAGGTGGTATGTGAAGACATTCACATTGAAGACTATGACAAGAGAAGACATCGCATGAAGACTATGGAGCGTGAAGACTTAGTTCTTTTGTCGTTCTTTTTCTTCTTTGTTGAGTCATAGGAACCACCGTACTATTATGTGGGGTCCAAGTGAACCAGTCAGAATGACTGAAGTGATGCTTAACCAAAATCCTATCTCTTCGAGTGAAGACTATGAGAGCAAATCTTGTCTAGAGTTGGATAAGTCAGCTTTGCTTGTAGCTCAAGTAAAGTTGCCGTGTGTGTTTGAAATCTGACCGTTGGAACACGTGTCAGTTCCTTAGTGACCAAGGGTCATTTCGGAAAAATCAGGTCGGGTTGCCTAGTGGCTATAAATAGCCCACCCCTTACAACCATAAATGGTTGGCTGCTCAGAGTTAGTAGATGGCTTTTGTCGTTTGAGAGCAACCCACCTCGAAGCCCTTGAGAGAGAATTCCTTGCGAGGATAAAGCCCTAAACACCCAGAGCCAAAGAGTGTTAGGCATCACTTAAGTCTTCCTGTCTGTGTGATTTGAAGACTTATTACACTTGAGGACTATGAATCCTCCAGCCGGTTAGGTGTCGCGTTCTGAGCATCCAAGAGTCATTGTGGATCGCCGATGAACGAAGTCTATGAAGGTTTGGAAGTCTACCTTGAAGACTTACCAGAGTGATTGGGCGAGGACTGGGTGTCCTTAGCTCAAGGGGAATATGGTGAAGACAAGGTCTTCTGAGTTGAATCTCAGCCTCCCTAACCAGACGTACAGTTGTCACAGCAAGTAGAACTGGTCCAACAAATCATTATCTTTAACGAGTCACTGGTTTCATCCTTCCCTTCCCTTTACTTACTACTGGTCCTTGTGAAGTCATTGTATGATTGCTTTGTCTTTTGTCTTCACTGAGTGACTGCTTGTTCTGATTGGCTTCACAATATCTTCCTACCTGATCTTTACTGCCTAGCTGCTATTAGTCATTGTTCTTTCACTCCATTGACTACTTGACTATGGTTTGCCTAGTGTAGTCTACCTTCCGCTACATGGTAATAGGTTTATTTCTATCGTTTTTCTTCGAAACTTCCATGTTTTGAAGACTTCCATAAAAATCTCCTATTCACCCCCCTCTAGTCGATAACTAACACTTTCAATTGGTATGAGAGTAAGGTACTCCCTTATTCTGTGTGATTTGGTTTAACCACCTGGAGTTTTAGCTATGTCGACTGCAGGGATAATTAAAGTCTCCGCTGCATGCCCTGTCTTCGATGGAACTGAATATCCCTACTGGAAGAATAAGATGCGCATGCATCTTGAAGCCATTGATCTCGACCTATGGTATGTCATCAAGAATGGCGTTCCCATGGATGGTGAAGGTGTCACCGCTGCTGATGTCAAGAAGTTCGTTCAACTGGACTCCACTGCCAAGAACATCATCTGTGGTCATCTGACCAAAGGACAGTATGGCCGCGTGAGTGCTTTGGAAATATCTAAGCTAGTCTGGCACTGGCTCTCCAAGGTCAACGAAGGCGTCTCAACCCAGAGAGATCAGAGAATCAGTATCCTTCACAACCTCTTCAACTGCTTCAAGAGAAATGACAATGAGAATGTCCAGCTCACGTTTGATCGACTCACTGACATCACAAATGAGCTTCAAGCCCTCGGCGCTACTGAGATCACCAAGCATGAAGTCGTCAAGACACTCCTGAGATCACTTTACAGCTCATTTGACACCCTAGCCATGATGATTCAAGAGCATCCTGACTTCAAGACACTCGATCCGTCTGACATACTTGAGAGGCTCAAGACACATGAGTTTCAGCTTTCTGAGAAAAGAGATATCTACTGTCCCAACTATGGGCGAACTCGTGCCTTGAAGGAAAAACTTGTCTCCTCATCTGAAGAAGAATCTGACAGCAGTTCTGATGATCCTGAAGACATTGGAAAGGAGCTTGCTATGCTTGTGAAGAAGTTCCAAAAATTCACCAAGAAGAAAGGCTTCATAAAGTCCTCAAGATCAAGCTCAAGGAATGATGAAGCTTCTGCTCATGACTACAAGAAGAGAACATGCCACAAGTGCAAGAAACCTGGCCACTACATCTCTGAGTGTCCGCAGTGGGACAATGAGAACAAGAAGAAAAAGAAGAGCAAGGAGTATGATTCTGACGACAAGAAGAAGAAGAAGAAATACTCAAAGTCTTCTTCCAAGTCTTCCTCAAAGTCTTCATCACACAAGAAGAGCTCATCTGGCAAGGCTCATGCGTTTGTTGGCAAGGAAATGGATTCAGAGGAGGAGTCCGCTTCTGAGGAGGCGGAGGTGCAGTCTGAGGAGGAGTCTGATTCTGGTGTGGCAAGTCTGGCTACAGCCTACATTGCCAAGTCCATCTTCAACACTGAAGACAATGTCACCAACGCCGATGCTAATGACAAGGACGACTGCACTCCCACCTACTGCTTCATGGCACGCGGTGCCAAGGTAAACTCATGTGCCACAAACTATCAAAGATCAAGTGAAGATGACTCTGATTGTGGTTCCAAACCCAGCTACAAAACACTTGCTAAAATTGCAACTGAACAACAGAAAGCTATGGAACATATTCAAAAACTATTAGACAAAAGCGATGACCTGTTGGATGCTGAAATGACTCGATCTCATTCCTTAATTGAAGACATAAAAAATCTTCATGTTAAGTATGAGGAACTTGAAAGTCGTCATGAAACGCTCTCAACATCTCATGAAAAGCTTTCCTATGATTATCTTCAAGGGAAGCAAGACCTTGAAAAACTGAGAGCGGCTCATGAAGATCTTCAAAAGGAAAATGAGTCACTTCGCGCCAAACAGATCAGTTCCGCTCAGGAAGGTTTTGAACCACCATGCCTTAAATGCATTGAGCATGATAACACTACTTCTGTTGCTGAATGTTCTACTGCTACTACTGTTGCAATATCTTCAATTTTTGATGTGATAACTAACCCCTCTGCTGAGGATGCCACTGCTATTGCTGATGAGAATGCTAGGTTGAAGACATTGCTTGAAACAGGGATGTTCAAAAGTCTCAAAGGGCATCAGACACTATGTGATGTCCTCAAAAGGCAGATCCTGAACTGAAACCCTAGGAAAGAGGGTGTTGGGTTCAAAAGGAAAATGAATGCTGATGGCTCTTACTGGAAACCTGAGCAGTACCCTTAAACCACATGGGTTGCTGCAAAGGGACCTTTAGTGGATCCATCCACCCTATCTGGCTTCACTTGTGCTAATCCCATTGTTATTGATGAATCCTTTGATGCAAACTATAAACTGTTTAAGAATCAGAATGGTGAAGTGTTTGCTAGGTATATTGGTACTAACTGCAAGAATGGGACACCTATGAAGAAGGTCTGGGTGCTGAAAAGGTGTTTGGAGAATCTTCCTGTGAATGTCGTCATGACACCACAAGTGAAGAAGACAAACCCAGACCACGGGCTTCATACAGCCCAAAGGCTTCATATAGACAGAGGACTCACCTGAGTCGCACTAATGCAAATGTTTTGCAGGGAAGTCATACTCAGGCCTATGAATATGAGCGCGGTTCATCAAACCGCCATGTTCATAAGACCAAGAACTATTCTGCTTATTCTTATGAGTACTATTGTCCACCTACAAGACTTTTTGCTAGGGCTCCAAAGCCAAAGTTCTCAGATGCTGCACTTAGACTCATTGCTTCGAAGCCACCCTTGAATATGTGGGTGGCTAAGAAAGCTTAACTCTCTTTTGCAGGGAAAGGTCTCCAGCCGAAAACCAAAATCGTCTGACACTATTGCTGGGGACCTTAAACATCTTGTAGGGCGCAAGATCAAATGCCCAAATGGTCTTATTTTGTACTTTGTTCCTGAGTCGCTTGCTACTTGCCCTATCAGTCCTAATCTCGATCTAAGCTTTCATAATCCACTGGCTCATCAAATGTTTTTTGCTTCACAATTCTCTTCGTGAAGCCTATCCCCCTAACTGCACTGTAGGGTATGACACCAGCTGCTTCAGAATGGATTATTGATAGTGGGTGTACTAATCACATGACTGGCAAGCGAAGTCTTCTTATGGACTCAGCCTTACGTCCATCTGACAAAAGTCACATCACATTTGCTGACACTGGTAAAAGTAAGGTATTGGGTCTAGGTAGAGTTGCAATCTCAAAGGATCAACACATGGATAAAGTCATGCTTGTTGAATCCCTTGGTTTCAACTCAATGTATGTCTCAATGCTTTGCGATTTAAACATGATTGTGATGTTTGGAAAATATCGTTGCCTTGTTCTAATGGAATCTGACAAGTCTAGTGTTTGAAGGGTATAGGAAAGATGATTTGTACGTGGTAGATTTCTCAGCAGGACCACAGCTTGCCGTATGTCTTCTAGCAAAAGCCTCAGAATGTTGGCTTTGGCATCGGAGGCTAGGGCATGCTGGCATGAGGAACTTGCACACTCTTGCAAGAAAGAAGCATGTCATAGGCATCGAGGGCGTCAAGTTCAAGAAGGATCACTTATGCGGTGCCTGTGAAGCAGGAAAGATGACGAGGGCCAAGCATCCCTCGAAGACAATCATGACAAGGACTCAACCCTTCGAACTGCTCCACATGGACCTTTTCGGTCCCACTCATTACTCAACTCTTACTACTACTGCTTGTCTCTATGGCTTTGTCATTGTTGATGATTATTCAAGATATACTTGGTTGCATATAATCCTCTACAAGACTGAAGTGCAGGATGTCTTCAGACGCTTCGCCGATCAAGCCATGAACAACTATGGCGTCAAGATAAAGCACATCAGAAGTGACAATGGCACTGAATTCAAGAACACTGGGCTAGATACATATCTTGATACTTTGGGCATCACACATGAATTCTCAGCTCCGTACACGCCATTGCAGAATGGCGTCGTCAAACGCAAGAACAGAACAGTTATTGAGATGGCTCGGATGATGCTTGATGAATACAAGACTCCAAGAAAATTCTGGCCTGAAGCCATTGATACTGCATGCCATATCATGAACCGTGTTTATCTTCACAAGCTTCTGAACAAAACTTCCTATGAGCTCCTTACTGGCAAGAAGCCAAATGTCAGTTACTTCAGAGTATTTCTTGCCAGGTGCTGGATCAAGTATCCACATCACACTTCAAAATTTGCACCAAAAGCACATGAAGGTTTTATGCTTGGATATGGAAAGGATTCGCACTCTTACAGAGTCTTCAACCTCTTTCACTATAAAGTGGTTGAAACTGTGGATGTGCGGTTCGATGAGACTAACGGCTCACAAAGAGAGCACCTGCCAAATGTGCTAGATGAAGTTCCATCCAGTGAATCAATCAAACTTATGGGAACTGGAGAAATCATACCATCTGAAGCTCAACCCGAAGAGGAACTTATCATCTCCGCACCTGATCAACCTGAAGACAATGCTCAGCCTGAAGACAATCCTTCTAACGATGAAAATGATCAGCAAGAGCAAAATCTTCATCCTCTACATCCTCGTGTTGCAAATGAAGTGCAGATTGAGAGAATAATTGATAGCATCAATGCATCAGGTCCACTCACTCGTTCAAGGGCAACACAGCTAGCAAATTTCTGTGGACACTTCGCATTTGTCTCAATATCTAAACCCAAGAAAGTTGATGAAGCCTTCATGGAACCTGAATGGATTCAAGCTATGCAAGAAGAGCTTCAACAGTTTGAGCTGAATAATGTATGGGAACTGGTTAAGCGTCCTGATCCTCGCAAGCACAATATAATAGGCACCAAATGGATATACCGCAACAATCATGATGAGCATGGTCAAGTTGTCAGAAACAAAGCTCGTCTCGTTGCTCAAGGATACACTCAAGTTGAAGGGATTGACTTCGCTGAGACATTTGGTCCTGTGGCTAGGCTTGAAGCCATGCGCATACTGCTGGCCTATGCAAATCATCATAACATTCTTCTGCATCAAATGGATGTGAAGAGCACTTTTCTCAATGGCAAGATTGATGAAGAAGTGTATGTTGCGCAACCACCTGGCTTTGAAGATCCAAAACATCTTGACATGGTGTACAAGCTCAACAAGGCACTGTATGGCCTCAAACAAGCCCCTAGGGCTTGGTATGACACACTCAAAGACTTCCTAAAGAGCAAAGGCTTCAAACCTGGTTCCCTCGACCCCACTCTCTTCACAGAGACATATGATGGTGAACTTTTTGTGTGCCAAATATATGTGGATGACATTATCTTCGGCTGCACCAATGAGATGTCCATGATGGGAGAGCTGAAGTTCTTCCTTGGTCTTCAAATACGTCAGCAACGCAACGGCATATTTATATCTCAAGAGAAATACCTCAAAGATTGCCTGAAGAAATTTGGAATGCAAGATTGCAAAGGCTACACGACGCCAATGCCAGCCAAACATCATCTGGGTCCCGAGGACAATGGTAAAGAGTTCAATCAAAAGGTATATTGCTACATGATTGGTTCCTTGCTTTATTTATGTGCATCTAGGCCAGATATCATGCTTAGTGTTTGCATGTGTGCCCGGTTCCAAGTGGCACCAAAGGAATCACATCACTTAGCTGTGAAGCGAATTCTCAGATATTTGGCTCACACCCCAACACTAGGATTATGGTATCCAAAGGGCTCAGAGTTAGATCTAGTTGGATTCTCGGATGCTGATTATGCTGGTGACAAGGTGGATTGCAAGTCTACATTAGGAACATGTCATTTTCTGGGACGATCACTTGTATATTGGTCTTCAAAGAAGCAGAACTGTGTATCTCTCTCCACTGCTGAATCTGAATACATTGCTGCTGGATCTTGCTGCACTCAGCTTCTATGGATGAAGCAAACACTCAAATACTATGGCATTCACCTGAAGCAACTGCCGATCTACTACGACAACGAAAGCACCAACAAGATTGCCAACAACCCAGTTCAGCACTCGAAGACAAAGCACATTGAAATTCGTCATCACTTTCTCAGAGATCATGTTGTGACGGAAGACATTGATATCATACACGTCAACACTGAAGAGCAATTGGTAGATATCTTCACCAAGCCCTTGGATGAGAAGAGGTTTTGCAAGTTACGGTGTGAGCTAAATATCTTGGAATCCTCAAATGTCATGTGATCAGGCACATATCCTAACACTTATGCATGTTGATGACTTAGATGTGCAACACACGAAATAAAGTATATCTTCAATCAATGAAGACTTACATTCTGAGTGTGAATACATTAACGTGGAATTTGACTTCGGAGCACCACGATAATTGTGCGCCGTGTCTGGGACTAATACTTCCTATACGGTGGGTAACGCCACCACCAAATTCTTCTGTTTGAAGTGTTTTACTCATGGCGTTACATTTGCTATGTCTTCACATTTGGTTTGTCTTCAATTACAACTTGTCTTCATGATTATCTTCACTATGTTGACTTGATTGTCTTCTGATATATACATACTAGTGTTCTGTCCTCTACAACATTCACTTATAGCTTCGTCTTCCTTGCTGAATCTTTTGAACTAAGTGAATGTGATCGAACCCTAATCTCTTTATGCTTTCTATCTCAAAGTCTATCTATCCAAATCGTATGCATTCTATTGAAACTGTTGAATGTCTTCTCTGCGTCCTTGTCAGCAGAAGATGCAGAGACAAACATTAAGTCCATTTTCAATGCTAATTCCTTCACCTGAAACCAGGAGTAGTGGGAACGACCACCCGACAATCCAGGCGTGCATGGGAACGTGGAACAACCTCCGATATGTTGCATGATGGCCACGTGTCCTTCAGATGTGAATCGCCAGGGGCACCTGTGTAATAACACTGTGCCGTCCCTATCCCTATAAATACACGCCTCACCATAGTCATTATCCTTTCTTCCACTCTCGCACAAACCCTAGCGCCACCGCTAGCCCTCGACGACGCCGGTGACGAAGCGCTTAGCTGCCGTGACCTCACCGACGCCGTCTTCACGCCGGCCGCGGACATCGTCTTCTCCGCCGTCACCGTAGGTGTCCTCCGTCGCCAAGTTAGGGCACGGACGACCGGACTGCTCGGCCTCCTCTCCCACTCCGTCTAGCAGTTCTTCGTGTGGTAAATAAAACTTCCTTTTTACGACCCCTTTGATCCTATAGATTCATCAATTTCTACCACAAGCAGTTTCTGTTCACACAAGTTGGATCTATTTCATACTGCATCTCATAATATGCCTAGTATGTTCACTTATGCTTCACAAAGTAGTTAGATTCCTCACTTGTACTTATTCGTGGATTCATACAAATCTGGAACCAACTCTCTATCTATGAGTGAATGACTTCACACTATGAGGTCAATGTCTTCTAAACTGATTTATCTTCAAAATCTTCTAAGAATGCATATGACCTCTTCCCCTTCCCTCGCACCTTAATGTTGTCATAGGTACATGTCCGTGGGAGAATCCCTTGGTTCCCATAGTCTGCATTCATTTGCAGAATTCTTACAGCATCACATTAACTCTCCCGAAGCCAGTTCCTATTTGACCAGAAAGCGGAAGCCTTTGAAGCCTTTAAACGTGTTGAAGCCCTTCAGTTTAAGCTTCATGGCACTAGAGAAACCTACAAGAAAGGGTGGCAGACAGCATCGTGGCAACACCTCAAGAGATGTGCCTCCTGACCTCTATGAGCTGTACAAGACAGATCCAGAGGAGGACTACAATCAGCGAAAAACTCGAATCCAATGGATTCAAAGATATTGGGCAGAACAGTGGTTCAAGTACAGGTTCATGACCCAGGAGTATGCTGAGATGAATGCCATCAACGACCATGGGGAGACATTCTATATAGAAATCTTCAACCCAAGTCCAGAGCTGAAGCCATTGAACAAGGCTTCTATCCTTGCATGGTCCGTGGACCGTAGCCTACAGATGCAGACCCATCTTCATTACTGTGGTGCCGCGATGATAATCTGTTCAAGCGCAACCTTCAGTTTGCCAAGAACTCGGCCAAAGAGAACAAGAAGTCACGAGGCTTAGACTTCAATCCAGGCCCCTCTACTCCTCGTGCTGATGGCACACGCGAAGCTGAACCCAATCTTGTTGGGCCCTTCTACAAACTGGAAGGTCTCATCACTCATATCATGGTTCAAGGGACAGTCGTGGATGAGCCTGCAGATGACGCTGAATCTGGTGAAGCGCCTGCACCGCCGAAGCCAAAGAAACTAAAGAAGCCTAAAGCTTCAAAGCTTGCTCCTGCACAAAAGGTCTTACAGGCGAAGCCTCTAGCCACTGCACCTCCTGAACATAGTGTATAGTCTGAAGATTTGTTACGCATCTCCAAGCCCTCGAGAGTAAAGATGCCCTTGCAACCCACCAGCCAAGAACTGACAGCTGCTGCTATTCTGCGCAATGACGCCATTGATCTGTCCAGCGATGAAGATCTTGCAGATGACGCTCTTGAGCAACTGATCAAGAGCAAAGAAGAAGCAGAAATCTTCAATGATTTGCCTCTCTTTGACATAGCAATCCTTCACAACTTCATTGATGAGTGGTTTGAAACCCCCAATCTCAGCTTTAATGATCTGCAACTTCCAATTGGCCTCAGCGTCGCTTTCACTGGCGCCATTGCTTCTGAGCTAGCTCTAGCTCAGCGCATCGTTGAACTAAAGCAAAAGATCGACTATGAGAAAGCTCAGTTCAAGCAGCACATGGCAAAGCTCAGCATGCAGGATGTCAAGAACTTCAAGACTATGCTGCACGAGCTCAAGGAAGCCTTTCTCAAGAAACACAAAGAAGCTAAAGGTTCTCGTGAGCACATGAAGAGTCTGGCTGACAAGTGTGTGCAAGCCTACAATGAAGCTGAAAAGCGCAAGGCTCTTGGGCGTCCTGGCATCGATCCTAGGATGGCTGCAACGAAGAAGAAGAAGCCAGATGTGGCCGAACCCGAAGCAACAAGGCAGGAAGCACATCCCATTGTCTTCCCAGCCAGTATGACAGGATCGAAGCCTAAGGTCCCCACAGTGGCTTTAGAATTAAAGAAGACAAGGGCTGCCGAGGCTGAAGCCAGAAAGAGGAAACATCCTGAATCTTCTGATGTCGCTCCCTCCAAGAAGAAGCGCAAAACCAGGAAAGATCGGGCTGCTCCCACAGAGCCCCTTGTTGTCGAGCCCATCTCGGTTGCTCGTCCTAAATCTTCGCATCAAGAACGACGGATGATAGTTCATGAGCCTGCTTCCACAGAGGCTCCTGAACCTGAAGACATTCCACCAGTTGACCCCACCGTTGCTGAAGACATTGGTCACCATGACAATGTTGAAGATGATGAAGTCCTTCCTCAGATTGAGCACCAATTGGTAGCATCGCCTGTGCTTACGCACAGCGAACTCATCAGCATTGGTCGTCCTCTGACGCCAACTGCTCAGGATGCATCATGGGCTGATCACCCACAGAGACAAGACACTCCAAGCTCTCCCCAACCACAAGCAACCCCATCAATGCAAGAAGAGGATGACTTTGAGGCCCAGCCAACTCCATCTTCACAGGCGTTGCCAGCGTTACGCAGGCTTCGCAAAGGACCAAGGCCCCAAGTCCCTCTTTCGAGCGTTTCAGAAGGAGAAGTGCACCACCAATCTGTTGGACGTCACGTGTTCCCCAAAGCCACTCCTACTGTGAACGTTTCCGAGTCTGAAGCTAAAGTTGCTGAAGACAATCCGGCTGCATCAGCCGAACAAAAACAAGCAGAAGAACGTGTCCCTACTTTCCCCATCACTGAAGAAGCTGTTCCTGAAGTGAACGTGTCAGTGCCCGACCCTCCAACTCCTCAAGTGGAGGTTGAGAATCCTGAGGCTGCCACCACTAACACCACTGAAGCCAATGACGTGGTCATGGCTGAAGACACTTTGGAGCCTGCACCTAACACTATGCCAGAGGCCAATGAAGCCAATGATGCACCTGCAACAGATGTGTAGCCTGACGCCTCTGTGGATGCCACTGCTCATGTTCCACCACCAAGGCCACATACTATTGAGCAAGCATACAACTATGGTCAGCTCATCACTATCAAATGGCCTCTTCTTGTTCCTCCACCTGCTGCTGGTCCCCAATTTGACTATCACGTCAAGCGCAGGCCTCAGGTTCAGAAGACATTCACATTGAAGACTATGACAAGAGAAGACATCGCATGAAGATTATGGAGCGCGAAGACTTAGTTCTTTCGTCATTCTTTTTCTTCTTTGTTGAGTCATAGGAACCACCGTACAGTTAAGTGGGGTCCAAGTGAACCAGTCAGAATGACTGAAGTGATGCTTAACCAAAATCCTATGTCTTCGAGTGTAGACTATGAGAGAAAATCTTGTCCAGAGTTGGATAAGTCAGCTTTGCTTGTAGCTCAAGTAAAGTTGCCGTGTGTGTTTGAAATCTGACCGTTGGAACACGTGTCAGTTCCTTAGTGACCAAGGGTCATTTCGGACAAATCAGGTCGGGTTGCCTAGTGGCCATAAATAGCCCACCCCCTACAACCATAAATGGTTGGCTCCTCAGAGTTAGTACAAGGCTTTTATCATTTGAGAGCAACCCACCTTGAAGGCCTTGAGAGAGAATTCCTTGCGAGGATAAATCCCTAAACACCCAACGCCAAAGAGTGTTAGGCATCACGTAAGTCTTCCTGTCTGTGTGATCTGAAGACTTATTACACTTGAGGACTGTGAATCCTCCAGCCAGTTAGGCGTCGTTCTGAGCATCCAAGAGTCATTGTGGATCGCCGGTGAACGAAGTCTGTGAAGGTTCGGAAGTCTACCTTGAAGACTTACCAGAGTGATTGGGTGAGGACTGGGTGTCCTTAGCTCAAGGGGAATAAGGTGAAGACGAGGTCTTCTAAGTTGAATCTCAGCCTCCCTAACCAGACGTACAGTTGTCACAGCAACTGGAACTGGCCAATAAATCATTGTCTTCAACGAGTCACTGGTTTCATCCTTCCCTTCCCTTTACTTACTGTTGGTCCTTGTGAAGTCATTGTATGATTGCTTTATCTTTTGTCTTCACTGAGTGACTGCTTGTTCTGATTGGCTTCACAATATCTTCCTACCAGATCTTTACTGCCTAGCTGCTATTAGTCATTGTTCTTTCACTCCATTAACTACTTGACTATGGTTTGCCTAGTGTAGTCTACCTTCCGCTGCATGGTAATAGGTTTATTTCTATCGTTTGTCTTCGAAACTTCCATGTTTTGAAGACTTTCATAAAAATCGCCTATTCACCCCCTTCTAGTCGATCACTAGCACTTTCAGCGGCACCCAATGCTGACCTCACCTTCGACTCAAGAGAACACCCCGCGACCACCGCGGGCACCGGCGCGCTCCCGATGCTCTGCACCCCCACCATCTGCCACGTGGCAGTCACCAACACCCGCATTGACGTCGGGATTGCTTCAACGTTCTCTCCATGGAAGCTTTCATCTTGTTTCATGTGCCACTAAACCGGCTCCGCCCCACCAAGCCCTTCTCCGGAGTCGTCGATGGCTCCACCTGCCCCTAGGGCAGATCCGCCTCCCCGTCACCTTTGGCACCCGTGACAACTACTTCACTGAGCTCATTGACTTTGATGTCACCCGCATTGGTCTCTTGTACAACGCCATCCTCGGGTACCTGGCCTTGGCCAAGTTCATTGTCAGGGGTTGTGTTGGGGATATTACTACTGGGCATAAACCGGCCTATCTGGGTCGGGTTAACTTCGTCAGTAGTTAAGTATGTTAAAGCCCGAGAAGGCAGATGAGGGCTCAAGGCCCGTGGTCGGTTCGAGGCCTGTAACCGTAGATCGGCGTTGGTAGTTAACTTGTATTGTAAGCTAGGAATAAGTAGAGACCAAACCGGACACATCTATGAGCCGGTATTGGGACTCTGTGAACCGACGGGCGTCAGCCGTGTTTATAAGGGGACGACCCGGCGGCGGTTCAAGGACAACAGACAACAACTCGAGATATAGGCGAGGATTGTTTGCTCCCTAGTCATCGAAACCCCATCAATTCCATCACAACTAGACGTAGGCTTTTACCTTCATCGAAGGGGCCGAACTAGTATAAACTCTCTTGCGTCCCTGTGTCCGCTTTAACCCCTTCAAGCTAACCCGTCGTGATGGCTCCACGACTAAGTCCTTTCTCTAGGACATATGCCCTGACAAAACCACGACAGTTGGCGCCCACCGTGGGGCTATCACACGATGGTTTCAGGTTCTTGAAGGGCCGCTTTGCAGGACTCAAGGGCTACGCTGTAGGCCGGATGACTAAGAGTCGTCGCGGCAAGCTCTACATCGATGACGCAGGCTGGGGCCCCGAGGCCGGCTCAGTTGAGTACGGGTACCGGGTCCCCTTTGGTGGCATTCATGTTTTCATTGGCAAGATCGGTGAACCGGGCCCTGAGCCAGACATTTGCACCAACCTCGTCGAGACGGCTCAGCGTGCACGATCCGCCCGGGTTAAACTGGCCATGAAGCGTGCCTTCGTGGGAGTCATTCATGGAGGAAGTTATGAGGATGGATCGGAATCTCGCGGCAAGACCGTTGTTTCTTCCGATGACGAGTCATCGACCAGAGAAACCGAATCTCTTTATCAGCTACAAGATGGCCGGATTGGGGGCTGTTCCGATGGCGACAGTATTCCGGACCCCTCGGATCCGCCCAACCGAGTCGGAATATTCATGGCCGGCACACAAGCAGCACTTCATTCTTCGACCGTTGCGGCAACAACCTCCGGTTCAGCAGCGGCGACGGCTGCCGGGGCAGGAGGCCCTGTGCGCCCGCCGGCTCAAGTTCTATCAGAGCTATTTGATGCATTGGCTGTGCTTATGGCGAAAGCTAATCCGGCGGATCAGGACGTCCACAACACAGAGATTGCAAAAGTAAAGGAACAGATCACCCAGGCCAAGGCGGATCTGGCAGCTGAGGACACCAGGATGGCCGCAGAGCGGGCCGCTCTAGACGCACAAGCCTATAGGTTCATGTTGGACCAGAACGCGTCGCATGAAGTCATGAGGAGGAAGTATCGATCCCGTTTACCTCCGGTTTTCGAGGCCAGAGACCTTTTCAACACCCTGGGAGCAGGAACCGGTGATCCGCTGGAGGGAAACCGGGCGGAAGCTCCTGGGACCGGTGAGCCGGTTCAGCCTCGTCGGATGGACCCGCCTCGTCAAAACACCATTATACCTCAGGCTGTTTTAACACCTCCGGGTCACTACTCCAACCCAATGGACAATCTTGTCGCCGCTGCTGCACGGCTGGAGGCCATTCCAATTGAAGGTGACTCGCCGCAGGTAGTAGAGACGCGACGGGTCAAGGAGCTTCTCAGGACAGCTTTGGTCCAACGGGAAGCATACTCGTACAGCCGCGACCGGATCCACTCGACCCCCATCCAAGCCGGAGCTACAGCAGACATATGGATGAACCGGCAGTGTCGAGTAATGAACGACGTGGAGCACCCCGTGGCAACAACCCGGCGGGTGGTGCTGATAACGCTCAAGAAGTGGTGGACCGGGCCAGAGCGCGCAGGGAGGCCGAGTTAGCCGCACAGCATCAGGCTCGGCAGCTCATGCCGGTTCGTCCAACTATCTCGATCGAACTTGGTGTTACTTCTAGTTCTTTGGGGGTGCCTTGCCTTGTCCCCGCTTTACGCAATGTGCGCCTGCCCAAGGATTTCAAAGGCCCGCGCAAAGTACCAAATTACACAGCGGATCAACCTCCAGAGACATGGGTGGAGAGTGATGAGATGGCCATGGAGATGCTTGATGTGGATGATGCGGCGTGTGCGAAATACTTCACCATGATGCTTGAAGGAACGGCCCGTACTTGGTTAAAAAGCTTGCCGGCTAATTCTATCAGTTCATGGGCCCAATTACGAGCCCGGTTTATCAGCAATTTCAAGGATACATGTAAACAGCCTATGTCGATAGTGGACTTAGCTGCCTGCGTCCAGGAGGAAGGAGAATCGAGGACTCATTGGGTGCGCCGGGTTTCACAAGTGTTGCATTCATCAGACCGCATCAACGATGACACCACTTTATTAACCCTAGGAGGCAACTGCCGATTTGGGCCCCTAAAGCTGAAGTTGGGACGGATGACGCGTCATTGCACTGACATGGGGACCCTCATGGCTGCTATGGTAAAGTATGCTGATTCTGATAGTACCAAGCATCCCGAATCTAATGATGACAAGGCAGGGAAGGGAAAGAGGAACAACAACTCCAAAGGTCAGCAGCATCACTGGGCAGGCAATGGTGGTGGAGGCAAGCGTAAAGTGGATGGTAATATGGACTTTGTGGCTAATACCAACACATAGGACAATGGCCAGCGATGCAAGGGTAAACCGAAAAATCGCAATGGGGCACCCAACCCTAACCCGGACCGCCTAAACTATCTACTGAGCCAGCCCTGTCCAAGACATGGGACGAAGGAGGCGCCAGCAAACCACCTTTGGAAGGATTGCTTCATTATGCAGGAGTTCAAGAAATCTAATGCTTTCCGGTATGATCACGGCTCCGGCGGTGGTCAGGGTCCGGGCTAGGTTACGGTGGAGGAAATTCCGGTTCAGGATTTAATGGTAATCCGGGCGGACATAATAATCAAAATAGTCAGAACAATCAGGGTGGTTAGGACCAACAGCAGCAACAGTCAGGTTATCAGAGCAACCCAAAGCAGTTGAATAGTGGGCAGTACCATGTTTTCACCACTAGCTTGGACAAGCGAGACCGGAAGGTTCAGAGGCGGGCAGTCAACTCTGTTAAACCGGCCGTGCCCCGTTATCTATGCTGGTCTGAGCAGTCGATCATATGTAGCAAAGAAGATCACCCTTCCCGGGTTGATAATCCGGGTCAGTTGGCTCTGGTGGTGGCACTTCAGGTGGGAGGTTACAAGTTCACCAAAGTACTCATGGATGGAGGGAGCAGCATTAATATCTTATACTATGAGACCTTCCGCCGTATGGGACTAACAGATAAAAATCTCAAACCGTCTAATACGGTGTTCCACAATGTAGTACCTGGCAAGTCAGCATATCCTGTTGGTAAGATAGCTCTGGAAGTGGCCTTTGGAGATGATCATGATTCCAGGTCGGAAACAATGACGTTTGAAGTGGTGAAAATCCAAAGTCCATATCACGCCCTGTTTGGGCGACCGGCCTACGCCAAGTTTATGGCACGGCCCCGTTATGTGTATTTGCAGCTCAAGATGCCGGGTCACAAGGGGACAATAACGGTTCACGGAAGCCGCAAAATCGCTTTGGAGTGCGAGGAAGGAGATGCGGCCTATGCAGATTCGGTTTGTGCCACCGAGGAGCTAAAGTATTATAAGGACAATGTTGATCCGGCGGACATGACTCCATTAAAGAAGCCAACTACGGAGCATGATCCGGCCCTGAAGTTCAAATCGGCAGCAGAAACAAAGCTTGTTGACTTCGTACCTGGCGATTCGTCCAAGCAGTTCAGCATCAGTGCCAACTTGGAGCTAAAATAGGAAAGCACGCTCATCGAGTTCATCCGTGAGAATCGGGACATTTTTGCATGGAAGCCCTCTGACATGCCAGGTGTACCGAGGCAACTCACTGAGCACACCCTCAATGTGGATCCTAAATACAAACAGGTGGAACAGTTCCTCCGCCGGTTTAACGAAGAAAGACGCAAGGCGATTGGAGAAGAGGTAGCCAGGCTCTTAGCAGCTGGGTTTATTGTTGAAGTTTTTCACCCTGAGTGGCTTGCCAATCCGGTGCTGGTCCTTAAGAAAAACAGCACCTGGCACATGTGTGTGGATTACACAGATCTTAATAAGGATTTTCCAGCAGATCCTTTTGCCCTCCCCCGTATTGATCAAATTATTGATGCTACGGCGGGTTGTGAGCGTTTATGTTTTTTGGATGCATATTCTGGCTATCATCCGATCAAAATGGCAGTTAAGGACCAGGAGAAGACGGCGTTCACAACTCCCTTTGGAGCCTTCTGCTATGTGTTTATGCCCTTTGGGCTCAAGAGTGCCCAGGCAACTTATCAACGGTGTGTGCAAAATTGTCGTCACAAACAAATTGGCCGTAGTGTAGATGCTTACGTGGATGATATCGTGGTTAAACCCAGGGAGAAGGAGACTCTGATTGATGATTTGAAGGAAACCTTTGATAACTTGAGGACATACAAGATGATGCTTAATCCGGACAAGTGCGTCTTTGGTGTACCGACGGGCAAGTTATTGGGTTTTCTGGTGTCCAATAGGGGAATTGAGGCTAATCCGGAGAAGATCACATCCATCACCTCCCTGGCTAAACCGAAGTGTATCAATGATGTTCAACGCCTGGCAGGCCGGATTGCCGTGTTAAGCTAGTTTATCGGTCGTCTTGGTGAGAAAGCAATCCCTTTGTATCAGATGTTGAAGAAGACGGATCAGTTTGTCTGGAGTTCTGCTGCTGATGAAGCATTTGAGGACTTAAAGCGGGAATTGGCAAATCCGCCTGTGCTCGCCGCTCCCGTTGACAAGGAGCCGTTACTGCTATATGTTGCTGCTAATGCTCGGGCGGTCAGCGTGGCTATTGTGGTGGAGCGAAAGGAGGCAGGTAAGGAGCATCCGGTTCAATGTCCAGTCTATTATATCAGCGAGGTACTCATTGAGTCCAAGCAAAGGTATCCGCATTGGCGGAAGCTGGTGTATGGAGTTTTTATGGCAAGCCGGAAGCTTAAACAATACTTCCAAGGGCACCCAATTACGACGGTCAGTTCTGCTCCTTTGGGGGATATCATGCAGAACCGGGAAGGAACTGGCTGGATTGCCAAGTGGGCTATGGAGCTTGGGACGCACGGTTTGAAGTATGTGCCTCAAACGGCGGTTAAGTCTCAAGCACTTGTTGATTTCATCAATGATTGGACGGAAATGCAAGCACCTAAAGAAAAGCCGGATCACAAATATTGGACCATCCATTTTGACGGATCTAGGCAATTGGAAGGCTCGGGGGCTGGAGTCGTATTAAATTCCCCATGAGGTGATAAGTTTTGTTACGTTCTCCGCTTAATGTTCCCTTGTACTAACAATGCAGCTGAGTATGAAGCCTTGCTCCATGGTCTTCGGATTGCTAAGGAGATGAATCTAAGTCGAGTGAAGTGTTTTGGTGACTCGGACCTCGTGGCTCAACAAGTGTCTGGCACTTGGGACTCCAAGGATCCACTCATGGCAGCATATTGTCGTGAGGTAGATATTGTTGCAGGTCATTTTAAAGGCTATCATGTGGACCACGTGGACCGGCGGAAAAATGAAGCGACGGATGCTTTAAGCCGGTTGGGCTCTCAGCGCAAGCCGGTCCCGCCCAATGTTTTTCTGGATGTGCTGCACAACCCGTCGGTCAAGATCCCTGGTGAAGTGGATTTGGCTATTCCTGATCCGGAGGTTCAATTGGTGGCAGCTCTTCATGTTATTCCGGATTGGACGCTTCCTTACCTGGCATACAAGAACCGGGGCGAGTTACCAGAGGATGAGACTCTGGCCCGACAGATAATCCGGCGATCCAAGTCCATGACTATTATCAACGGCGAGTTGCATCATTGCAGTGTGTCAGGGGCGTTTCAATGCTGTGTGTCTCCTAAAGAAGGCCGTGAAATTTTGCGTGAGATCCACAAAGGAGATTGTGGTCACCACGCCGGTTCAAAGTCCCTGGTGGCCAAAGCATTTCGCCATGGCTTCTATTGGTTAACTCCTCATGCTGATGCGGAGGATCTGGTCAGACAATGTGATGGTTGCCAAAAGTTTTCAAGACGTGCTCATGTACCGGCTCAAGAATTGAGAATGATCCCAATTACTTGGCCATTTGCGACTTGGGGGCTGGATATGATTGGGCCTTTCAAAAGGTCCAAAGATAAGAAGACCCACCTCCTGGTGGCGGTTGACAAGTTTACAAAGTGGGTGGAGGCAGAACCTATTAGCAAGTGTGATGCGGCCACGGTGGTTCAGTTCATCAAAAAGGTGATTTTCCGGTTTGGCTTTCCACACAGTATCATCACAGATAATGGTACCAATTTGTCCAAAGGTGCCATGAAGGAGTTCTGCGAACGGGAGCACATCCGGCTCGACATTTCATCGGTGGCACATCCACAGTCCAATGGTCAAGCAGAAAGGGCTAATCAAGAGATCTTGAGAGGCATCAAGCCCCGGCTTAGGGTTCCTTTGCAGAGAACACCGGGTTGTTGGGTAGAAGAGTTACCATCTGTGTTATGGAGCATCAATACTACACCCAACAGATCAACGGGATGCACACCGTTCTTCATGGTTTACGGAGCGGAGGCGGTTCTCCCTAGTTATATCCGTCATGATTCACCCCGTGTGGCGGCTTATGTTGACGCGGACAATGAGACAGCACGGCAAGACGCTTTGGACCTGTTGGATGAAGAACGTGACATAGCAGCTGCCTGCTCGGCGATTTACCAACAGGATCTTCGTTGTTATCACAGTCGCCGAGTCAGAACCAGAACCTTTCAGGAAGGAGATTTGGTGCTTCGGCTCATCCAAGATCAGACTGATATGCATAAGCTATCCCCACCTTGGGAGGGGCCTTTCGTGGTCAGCAAGAATCTGCACAACGGGTCATACTATCTGATCGATATTCGAGAGCATAAGGACTCACGTACATCAGAGGAGGAGACCAACAGGCTGCGGAACATAGCTCATCTTCGGCCTTACTATACCTGAGCCATTGGCTCTACTTGTGTACATATTACGACGATGTATATATTATGATTAAATATAATAAACCGGAATCTCACCTAAAGCGGGGTATCTGTTCTTTTACATCATGTGTGGTTACACGGAGTTGTTCTAAAGCGGCCTCCGGTTTACCCCTTGAGTTAGCTTTTTAAAAACATCATGTTATATCACTTGGGGGTTTGGTCGTGTCCGAACCAATACAATACCTCTTGATAGGCGAGAGCCACCAGATCACTTGGGGACATGGTCTCGTCTGAACCAGTCATGCCTCTTGATTGGCCTAAGGCCACATAATCACTTGGGGGCTTGGTCGAACCCAAACCATTGCCATGCCACTTGATCGGCATAAATGCCACTGTTTCATTTGGGGACCTGGCTGACTAGAACCATAGTTACACCTATCGGGAGCTTGGTCGTGTTCGGCCATGGTAACGCCATCTGATCAGCTCAAATAAACCTTTTTTGCAAACGGTTTTGTCATTGCCTTTGCTTCACACTTTTCTTTGAAAGGTATTTCTTTCTTTTTATTGCGTTTTTTAAACCGACAAAGTTTTTAGCCGGTTCACACTGTCAATTGACGGAACATGATTCATTTCAATCCGGAGACTATTTGCCCGGTTTGATCTTTTTTGTTAACATCCTCTTATGGAGTAACACGGTGTTTATTATAACCCGACATGGTTTACATGGTAAACCGGCGTCATATATATATGGGAGCTGCTATCTCCTCCAACAGTGTGCGTTTATAAAACTCCGCTTCAAGATTGGCCAAGCCAACTTCACGCTCAACGGTGGCAGGTATTATGTATCTCACAAAGTTGGTCATATACTTAAAAAAATTCGGATGTTTTGATTTCATGTATGCAGACATCATATTCCGCCTGACGGTACAACCGCGGTGGCACTTGAAGATTTTTTATTGTAGAAAGTACTTTGGAAAATTCATCACCCAAAGGAAGAGCAAGTGGCAGCGATTATGCACGAACGCATATCAACATCAAAAGTATCAGCTAGCCTATTACAAGGCAACACGGTGCCCACAATAAGATCATTGTTTTTCGCAAAGGAGAAGTAGTTTTAAACCGGCTTCCGGTTCAAGCTTGGTCATCAGCCTGGCCTGATGGTTGTGGGTCATCCTGCGCCGCTTCAGCTTCAGTTTCTCTACCCAGCGGCTGGAAATCAACAGCTGTCCAGTCGATTCCCATTAATGCTTGAAAAACAGCTTCATCATAGATCAGCAACGACGGGTCAATATCGGGAGCATAAGTATGCTTACGGATTGGAGGGATAAGATTTTCCGCTTCATGAATTGGTGCAGCTATTCGCTTGTTTGGATGGTCATATTGGGCTTGATAATGAGACAAGTCTGCTTCTTCAGCCAATTGACAAGCTAGCGGGCGCACCTCTCGGTTTATTGCTCGCAGATCCGCTTCACCAAACTCTGACCCATCTTCCTTCAAGCTGGGATAGCCCTGAGCCGCTTCAATAGAATCAAAATCCGGCACCCAAGCTTTTGCCCGGATTAAGGCATTGATCGCACCGGTTCGAGCAGCAGATTTCTTCAGCTCTTCAACCCGGGCAGGAGGCACCGACAGTTTCATCAGAGTGTCCTGAATCAAGGTGGGCGCCGGCTTGTTGTGGGATGCAGTACAGATGATCCGCTGTGCACCAGTGTACAGGTGTTCGACCAACGTATAGGCGGCTTTCAATTTCTCTCGCACATCTGACCCCAAGTGACCAATGCGTGTCCCTGAAATATCATAAAGGGTTAACAAACTGGCAGCTCTGTAAGACGACAGAATCAGTTCAGAAGTCAAACCGGCTTACCAAAGATAGCAGTGGTCATGGCATGCCCGTGCCGCTTTATGCTGGTCAGTTCATCCGCCACCGGTTTTAGTGCAGCCTCGGCATCTTCTGCTCGTTTGATTAAAGCGGATTTTTCAGTGGCCCAATCTGCCCGCTTCTTCTCGAAGTTCTCCTTAAGATGTTCCATGGCGCTTAAAGCGCTGGTTAATTCCTCTTTTGCTTTGGAGGTTTCAGCTTGTTGGGATTTTAGATTATCTTGGAGATCGGCGACTTGGCTTTCTTTTGTCTTCAGCTCAGCCTGCATGCAGACAGTTATATGATTCAGCAAAACGGTACAAGGATTGATGTACCAACCACATAACAAGTTATGCACTTGGCACTTGGGGGCTAATGCATATTCGATCTTCATCTTTCAATTGCTTACAAAGTCCCAAGATCAATACAAGTATTCAACTTGTCACTTGGGGGCTAGCGGCTATTTGCTCGTATATATTCTGATGCGGCAATCTCAATTACTTAAAGTCCCGGTTTAACTACGCTAAGTTGAACCGACCCTTGGGGGCTACATCAGCGAATTTCAAAGCATTAAGATTTATATTAGTAAGTCCTGGTTTGAAAGAAGATTACAAACCGGCCCTTGGGGGCTAGGAGAGTCAGCAAGAATTGAAGCATACAAACAGGAAAGAGCATATGGAAGTTACCTCATATTTATCTTTCATCATGTTAACCAGACCGGCTTCATAGTCACGACTGGTATACAGCCGGTTCAGGTAGCCGGAATGGATATCTTGGGCGTTCAGAGCAGCGTAAGTCACCAGATCAGCATTCCACTTGCCTTTGCCAAAGGCAGCAAATTCTTTCTTGGCAGAATGTTTGGACAAAGCGACAGGATTGCTTGGCTCTATATGGCCAGTGCCAGTAATGACAACCTCATCATCCTTGGTATCGCCGGTTTGCACTGGGGCTATTGGCTTGTCAGTAGGCTTTGTTGGACCAGTGGATTTCTCAATCTGGATGGAGCTTGTGGGCTAATTGACAGGATTTGAGGTATCAATAGGTCTCTCTTCAGCAATAAGATCGTCGTCTTGCTGCGGTGGATCATTGGGTATATCCTCAGGAGTAGCCGCTTAAAGATCTGGTGTTTTGCCCGGTTCAAGGACGGCATCATCTTCGGCCGCTTTGTCCAAGCGAGCCTTCTTGCTTGGCCTAGGCTTGGCCCTGAAAGGAATAACAAAATCAAATACAACATATGTTCCAAGGTGATGTGCTGCAAATATTATGATAAGTATAGCTTACCCAAGCACCGTTTTGAGCGGTGGCAGCTGAGTAGCCGATGACTCGCCAGAGGATGAGTGGGAAGTAACCTGGTAATTGGAGTCAGATGGATTAAGAGGTTGACGAAAGCAGCCCGCTTTAGGACAAGCACTGACAAGCAAATTAGAGACCTCTGAACGGAGTTTCCGAACTGGACTATTCGGTAAACCGGCGGAGGTAACTACCTGGCCGCTGTGCTGGGTTGTGCAACGAGCTTCGTGCTGTTGGGTCTTCATAAGAAATTTGGGATCCAAATAAGCAAGAGGATGAGAAAATTTAACTTTCCGGTTTGCCTGACGGATTTTTAGTGAAGGCAAAGGTTCTGAATCGGAAGAGAGAATAATTACCTCTGCAGCATCAGCATGGCTGGCTTCGGCATCATCCTGACAAATATCATCATCAATAAGACGCATGAAAAATAAGCCAAGTGAGTCAAGCCCTACCTCAAGGTCCGGATTATCCACATCATCATCAGGGGCCGGATTAGAGGATTCAGTGGTTCTTTTCATGTGGGCAGTCTTCTTCACAGCTTTAGTCTTTTGCCGGGTTGCCCTTTCCGGTTTGTCTGGTTTTTCTGGTTTCTCCTGCGGCAGTTTCTTGCTCCAAAACGGATCATTGCCCTGGTTACACCGACACTGATATTAAAACAATGACAAGATATATCAACAGCAGATTCACCAAAAAGAAAAATCAAACTCTTACAGCTGGCGGTTTGTTGGTGGCACAGAAGGGAAGCAGGCCGGTTTTTGCACAGATGTGTTCCGATTCATTCAGCATCTTATTCACAGCCTCTGTGATTTATTCATCGGTGAGCTGGATGTTGGAATGTCGCAGTGGATCATCAACACTACCAGTATACTCGCACATCAAACCGGAGCGCTGACTAAGGGGCAGTATGCTCCATGATATCCAACAGCGGGCAAGATCAACCCCTGTTAAACCGTTGGCCATAAAGGCTCTGAGCTTCGACAGTTGAGGAGCATATTTGCTTCTCTCTTGGGCAGTCAACCTTTGCGGAAAGGGGTGTGTATTGCTGAGTCACTCCGGACGAATGCCAAGCAAGGGATTTTCACGAGCAGGGGAGGTGTCTTTGCAATAGAACCATGTTTGATTCCACTCTTTGGGGTGGGTGTGCAGTTTGGCGTGAGGGTATGTGACCTCTTTACTTTTCTGAATCGCCACGCCACCCAACTCCGTATTGGAGCCGTCAGTAAACTCAGTACGGCGGTTTAGATGGAAACAGTCTCTGAACAATTCCACTGTGGGCTCCTCTTGAAAGAACGCCTCACAGAGCACTTGGAAGTGACACATGTTTGTAACAGAGTTGGGGCCAGTATCTTGTGGATGGAGTTGAAAATCGGCTAAAACGTCCCGGTAAAATTTAGAACCGGGCGGCTTAAAGCCCCGGGCTAAGTGATCTACGAAAACGACGACCTCTCCTGCTTGAGGTGTGGGAGGGCATTCTTTGCCAGGAGCCCTCCAATGGATGGTATCTTTGCTTCCTAAAGCGCCGATCAGGACTAAATCGTCCAGTTGAGCCTCTGTGACGCGAGAAGGAACCCAGTTGCACTCATATACTTGCTTGGCCATCATGAAATCTACAAGGTAGATGATCTTGGTTCAAAAATGCATTGATTAAGGTACATTGGTATGTGCAATGTTAAACCGGAGACAGATCTATCTAAACCGGAGATTTATGAAGCAACAAACAACTGGCGGTTCAACAAGGGGACTAATTGTATATACCGGTTTGGTAATTTTTCTACAAAGTTAAACCACCTGATCTAAGCATTGAAACAGCTAAGATTGCGGATGGATAAGTATGCAGAAAAAGATTTCACAAGATTTCTCTATAGCGTTGGATCTGAAGCAAGTTCAGAAAATAAGAAAAATATTCAAAAGCTCAAAGCAGAACAGTATTGAATCAATGGGCAGAAATATATGTGATATCTCTGGTCTTGGGCATGAAACTAAAGGCGGATACTAAAAGCTACCGCTACACAGAGCAGGGGTTCACAGATGCATCCAGAAGCTAGTATATGAACACGAACAGGTGATGAACAGTGCAAGGACACGAAACCCTAGAACAGATCTGTGTTGAGAAGAGCAGAAGGCTTACCAGAGTTGAGGAAGACGCGGAAGGTTGCCGCGGTGCTCTGGTGCGTTCAGGTTGATGCAGCGGCCAAGGTTGGTGTAGAAGTTGACGGCGGCGGCGGAGCTTCGAGGATGGCGACGCGAGGAAGACGAAGAAGAAAGGCACGAAGGGGAGAAAAGAAATGACCCTTCGGTCCTATTTATAAGGCAAAAGGACATGTGTCAGGCGCGACAATCAAGGGGCCACGAAACGGAGTTGTCGCCTCGATTTCCGCAGATCTATTAAACAAGGAAGCATAATGGATAAGTTTCGTTATGACAGGTGATGTCACTCTGGTTTACAACGACCAGAGAAGATGACATCACGGCGATTCAACAAACTACAAGAAGATATTGAAGATGAAGATTTTTGCTAAAAGATTGACATGAACATGTTCAAATCAATCTGGGGCCTAATGTTGGGGATATTACTACTGGGCGTAAATCGGCCTATCTGGGTCGGGTTAACTTCATCAGTAGTTAAGTATGTTAAAGCCCGAGAAGGCAGATGAGGGCTCAAGGCCCGTGGTCGGTTCGAGGCCTGTAGCCGTAAACCGGCGTTGGTAGTTAACTTGTATTGTAAGTTAGGAATAAGTCGATACCAAACCGGACACATCTATGAGCCGGTATTGGGACTCTGTGAACCGACGGGTGTCACCCGTGTATATAAGGGGACGACCCGGCGGCGGTTCAAGGACAACAGACAACAACTCAAGACATAGGCGAAGCTTGTTTGCTCCCTAGTCATCGAAACCCCATCAATTCCATCACAACTAGACGTAGGCTTTTACCTTCATCGAAGGGGCCGAACTAGTATAAAACTCTTGCGTCCCTGTGTCCGCTTTAACCCCTTCAAGCTAACCCGTCGCGATGGCTCCACGACTAAGTCCTTTCTCTAGGACATCTGCCGTGACAAAACCACGACAGGTTGGGTGCGACATATGCCAATAGATGTCTTATCACGGTGGGAGCGAGTAGAACGTTGCCGGTGCCTGGAAGCGGGATGAGGCGTAGACACGAACACCGACGTACTTTACCTAGGTTCGGGGCTCTCATAGGAGATAACACCCTAGTCCTGCTCTACGGGGTCTCCGCATGATCACTAAGGCACTAGTGAGTACAATGGTGCTCCTCGAGTTGTATGCTAGAAGTAGAAGAAGGCAGGCACGCTCTCTCCTTCCTCTAGGTATGAGAGTAGTCCTAACCGGTTGGGAACCCTTTGCATGGGTGCCCCGGGGGTTTATATAGGCCTACCCCTAGGGGTACAATGGTAATCTGGCCGGGTGTAGGACCCGGCTGTCAGTGTCTCTGGTCGCCGGCTTCTCCGCCGGCTGCTGGGGCCCGCCGCCTGGTGGGCCCCACAAACTAGTCTGGTACGGAGCCTACAGGCCGCTCCCGCCGCTCGCGGGTCTTGCCGATCGCTGGTTACTATAGCAGCGATGCTAATGACGCATGCTTGGTCAGGGGAGCGTGGCTACAGTCCCGCCGCCTGGTGGGAGATCACTGTAGCCACTCTCGGTCTCATCTGGTTAATTGTGCACAGGCCCCGAGGGAGGAACGGGCCACCTGCTGGGAGCCGGCCTCCCTCAGGTCCGACTGGTCAGGCTTCTGCCGACTTCCGGGCTCTTGCTGCCTAGTAGGGCCATCTGCTTTTAGGCCGTACCGATAGGTCATCGTGGGATTAGGGCTTTGCCTGCCAGCAGGGACGTCAAGGATGTAGTGGCAACAGTGCCGCGTATAGGCAGAGATCTCCGCCTGTACGGAGCACTGTGGCCATGCCCGGCTCTGGATATGGGGGTGATGGGCTACACTATAGCCTCACCCTATCTCGTCTTCTTAATGGGAGCGCAGATTTTGAGGGCGCGACGGTCCGCCTGCTAGGAAGTCGGCCCGTCTTGGAGCCGCCTTCTTGAACCCAGCCGCCGTCTGGTAGCCGGTCACCTGGGACAGCCGGCCTCCAGAAGGCGGCACTTCTTCTTGGTCTCTTTGAGGGGCACAGCCAGCCCGCATGTCTTGAAAGCCTCAGGGACTTGGGTTAGGCTACCCGTGGCCCATTACTCCGACAGTAGTTCCCGAAGCTGGTGAGGCGTCGCAGCTGATTAGCCGAGAAGCCACAACAGTTTCCTTCTCCGAGTGCTCTGGTCTTGAAGCTTCATCCGACTCCTAGCGCGCCACGTGGAGGGAGTCGGCCACGGCCAGTCGGACTTGACCGAAAACTTCGAACGCAATGGCCGGAACCAAGTGGCATACTAGCGAAGCCTCCAGGCCCGCCGCCCGTCGTGGGCATGCCACTTGGCGCCAACCAATCGGGCCAGCTTGCCAGCCCACGCGCGCGATGGGACACGACAGCATGCTAGGCCCGCCACTACCGAGACTCGGCACATGAGCGGATCTGCCGCGGCCGAGGCGGCCGGTTGAGCTTCTCTGCGGAGTTACCGCGTGCGATAACTCGCACGATAAATGGGGGGACGTGGGGTCGTGGGCACAGTTAATCCCACGATCCTACGCCCGCCCCATCGGCTTCATATCCCGACGACTATAAGTAGGGGGAGGAGGGGAAGCAGCGAAGCACGCGCGTCCTCCTTCCCCACTGTTGCCTCCTTCTTCCTCCTCTCACCGCAGCACCCTCGAGCTCCGCCGGAGTGTTGCCACCGCCCGTTTCCGTACAGCTCTTCCGCCCCTGGCCCTTCTTGGCCCTGCTTCGATCCCCAGCTCCCCTGCCACGTCATTTGCCTCGCCAAGCTCTTCTTGGCGCGCGAGCGGGGAGTAGTCTGGGACGGGTCGACGTCAACGACGACCACATCGCCTTCCTCTGCGACATGCAGCACCTTCCCGACTCTGGCTACGAGAAGGCGCGCGTGCCTCAAGAGGGGGAGATTTCGCCGGCGCCGGGGAGGTCTAGCGGGTCGTCTTCCACTCGCACTTCATCCGCGGCTTCGGCCTGCCGGCGAGCGGCTTCCTCCACTCGTTCCTTGACTTCTACCATCTCCAACCTCACCACATCACGCCCAACACCGCGATGCTTCTATCCGCCTTCGTCATGATGTGCGAAGGCTACCTCGGCATCCTCCCCACCATCGAGTTGTGGGGGGCGCTCTTTTACACCAAGCTGGGAACCTCCGCCAAGGAGAAGGTGGCCCGGTGTGGTGCCTTCGTCGCGGTGCGCCGGCCATCAGCGCGGAACGTCTTCCCCGCCATCAAGCTGCCACAGTCAGTCACGATGTGGAAGCAGTCTTACTTCTATGTGGAGAACGTCGACCCGGCCTACGAAGCCGGCCCGCCGGCAGATCCTCGGGCCAACTGGGGCTACAAGCCGAAGCCGGTGTCAGCTGACGGCACCGCCGCCATCAACCGACTCCGGGTGCTGACGGAAGCCGAAGGCCTCAAAGTGTCCGACATGCTGGTCGCCTTCGTCGCGCGGGGTCTGCCACTCCAAGGCCGGCCTCACTTGATCTGCCGGATGAGCGGGCACCGTGACCCGTGCCGGCTGAGTACCAAGGAGATGCCGGCTGCCGAGGTGGAAAACTTGGTCAACGAGATCTTCGACCTCAAGATGGACGGGTCCTAGCAATTCGGCAAGCAGCCGTACTCCCGCGCGGACCTACCGCCTGTCGTAAGCCCTTCAACCTTTTTCCCTCCTCCGTGCTTCATCTTGATTCCTTCATGTCGATTTGACCAGCCGGCCTCTTGCTTTTTTGAAACAGATCTACATGTCTGAGGCGACGGCCGCTTTCTTGGGGGTGAGTGGCCCCTACTTGACAAACCGAGCCATGGGCGACGTGGACGACCCCGACTTGGGGCGGCCGCCTTGGAAGATGACGCCACAGGCGGCATCTACGGAGCAAGCGGCTCCGAAGAGGGAGTCGGCGTCGAGTCATGGCCGGACGACTTCGAGGAGGAGGAGGAGGAGTCGCGCCCTTCACGAGGCACCGGCAAGGCGGAGACGGGCCCATCCGCCGAGCCAACTGCCCGAGTTGCGAAGGCGGCCGAGTTGCAGAAACTCCTGAAAGCCCCTCCCATGGTGTCGGCATAAGTATCCTTTCTCGTGCCTTCCTTTCTTGTTGATTCTATCTGAATTTCCTCTCCTTGTCTTCTTGACTTAGGGCTCCGCTCTCGCTCGAGAAGTCGGCCGCTGCCTCCGTTATTGGGTCGGCGGAGGCCTCCACCACCAGCCGGCTAATCGATCCTACGGCCGATCTTCGGGAGGCGCAGGAGCGAAACATTCGTGAGGCGTGTGAGGGGCAGGAGGCCGCCCGCCGGGAGAAGGCGGAGGCAGATAAGGCGGAGGCCGTCGCGCTGAAGAAGCTGGCGGAGGCCGAGGCTGATGCTGCCACGAAGAAGCGGCTTGAAGAAACGGCACGCCGCCAGGAGCCGCTCTTCGTCATCCCCCTAAACTCTGCGCCGCCATCGCCGGAGTTTGTGGCGCCGACTAGGGGTGCCAGCGACGATCACCCGGTCATGGACATGCCGGACGTAGTCGTGCCTCCAGCACCACTGTATGAGGGAGAGCGGGACAAAAAGCCGGCCGACCCGCCAGCACCACCAGCCGAAAGCGAGACAGTGACGGGCCCAACTCCTGAGGTCCGCACATCATCGCGCTGCCGGTTTGCGAAGGCGGTGTTAGTGTCAATATCGGCGGATCTCGTGTAGGGGGTCCCGAATTGTGCGTCTAAGGCGGATGGTAACAGGAGGCAGGGGACACGATGTTTACCCAGGTTCAGGCCCTCGTGATGGAGGTAATACCCTACGTCTTGCTTGATTGTTCTTGATGATATGAGTATTACAAGAGTTGATCTACCACGAGATCATAGAGGCTAAACCCTAGAAGCTAGCCTATGCTATGATTGTCAGTTGTCCTACAGACTAAACCCTCCGGTTTATATAGACACCAGAGGGGGCTAGGGTTACACATGGTCGGTTACAAGGGAGGAGATTTACATATCCGTATTGCCTAGCTTGCCTTCCACGCCAAGGAGAGTACCATCCGGACATGGGACGAAGTCTTCAATCTTGTATCTTCATAGTCCAACAGTCCAGCCAAAGGAAATAGTCCGGCTGTCCGGAGACCTCCTAATCCAGGACTCCCTCCGTAGCCCCTGAACCAGGCTTCAATGACGATGAGTCCGGCGCGCAGTATTGTCTTCGGCATTGCAAGGCGGGTTCCTCCTCCAAATACTCCATAGAAGATTTTGAACACCAGAATAGTGTCCGGCTCTGCAAAACAAATTCCGCATACTACCACAGAGGGAATAATATTTGCACAAATCTAATCTGCTGACGCGTTCCGACAGCACAACGTTATGTCATGACTTGGTCATTATTCGAACCGTTTTTCTCAACCAGCGCTTCGCATAATGCGAGGCAGTTTTTCTGTCACATCTTGTCAAAGCAGAGATCGTGTCCCCCTTATTACGGGATTCTCATCAATACGGACGCGGGTAACCCAACCGCGCCATCAATTACGGCGCCTGGGGAATAAGCGGTTTTACTAGGCAAGTGGGGAGGCGCATCGCCTCCTCCGCCCTTATAAAGGGACGAAGATTCACTCTTTTCACCCGCGCCTTCTTCCTCCTTGCTTACCTATTCCTGCACACTCGAGCTCTAGCACCCAAGCTGGCGTTCTTCTTCTCAAACCACTCCAAGCATGTCTGGAGCAGGAGGCAAGTTGATGGTCTCCTCCGCCACGGAGGAGAACATCAAAAAGTTACGGGAAGCCGGATATCTGGCCGCGGATATCGCGCACCGGCTGCCAGATGCGGGGCAGATCATCCCAACGCCCGAACCCCATGAGAGGGTAGTTTTTCTTACCCATTTTGTCCGCGGACTAGGATTTCCCCTCCACCCGTTTGTTTGCGGGCTCATGTTCTACTACGGGCTGGATTTTCATGATCTGGCCCCCAATTTTATCCTCAACATCTCAGCATTTATCGTCGTGTGCGAGGCCTTCCTCTGCATCAAGCCCCATTTTGGCCTGTGGATGAAGACCTTCAACGTCAAACCGAAGGTGGTGGTCGGCCAGCAAGCGGAGGGCGAAGGCGCCATGGTGGGCAAGATGCCTAATGTCACCTGGCTCGAAGGCTCCTATGTGGAGACCATAAAGGGGTGGCAATCGGGGTGGTTCTACATCACCGAGCCACGCGACACCAACTGGGCGGCGACCCCCGAATTTCGATCCGGAATCCCCACACGGCTCACCTCCTAGAATGAGAAGGGCCTGTCCTGGGGTTCTTCGGTAGAGTTGACCACACTCCAGACCTGCATCAGGAACATGATGAGAAAGAAAATCAAGCTCGTCAATGTGGTCCAGGTCATGCTCTTCCGTCGGATCCTCACGTGTCAACGACGAGCATTCAATTTGTGGGAGTTCGACCTGGCCAAGCACCAGACGCTGTGAGAGATCTATGACACGACGCACGAGAATGTCTGGAGGGCGCTGTTCAAGGGCGCCGAGGTACCTCCTTCCCTCACCGAGGACCGTGGACTCAACGCAAAGCGCCGTGCCAATCCGGTAAGTTTTTATATTTCACAGGGTATCCATTTGCCCCAGTTTAATCATGTGCACGGTCTAAGCCTTCCATGCCTTTGACAGGAGTGGGTTAAGATAGCGGAGCTGATCTATTGCCCTGCCCCCTGCCGGAAGATCCTGCAGATGCTCTCCTGACGGAGATGCTAGTTCTGGCACCTTACAAGGTGCCGGTGAAGAAGGCCAAGAAGAAGGCCGCGGGAATCCGAAAGGGTCTCCGGCGCAAGGTTGTATCGGACTCATCGTCTGACAACTCCAACGCGCCCCCCTCGCACGAAAACGATGAGGAGGAAGAGGAAAGTTCACCCCATCCAGCCTGGGGAGACAAGAAAAGGAAGGCTGACCCAACCGGGGAGGCCGAAGGGTCCAAGAAGGGCAAGACCCTCCCTCCGGACTGCTCCACGACGGCCGCCTACAGTGGCGACGAGTGGCTACCAAGGGTCAAGCTCCTAGCGATGTCGTAAGTATCCGGACACCATAGTAATTCATGGTATGTTTTACTGCACTACTTCCCCTCATGTCGAACATGATTATGCAGTCCGTCCCAAGCTCATCTCGATGTATCTTCGTCGAGCGGTTCACTGGACTCGTCGGAAATGAACAGCGGTTCTGTTCCGACCGCCTCCACCCCTTGCCCTGCGGACAACATCGAGGTGTTGTCTCAACAGGCACCGGGCCAAGGGGAGGTAGTCCCAGGGGCGCCTCGAGGCGACCTTTCAGACCCTGGGCGCAAAGGGAGCCCGACTCCGATGGGCTCCAGGTTCGGCCCCCAGCCAAACACTTCACCAGAATCTTTGATGGTTCTGGACTATGGCAGGCGGTCCCCCGTTAAGGGTGGCCAACCACCCGTGCCGGTGTCCTCTGTCCATCCAGAGGCACTGGACAACTTGCTGGAAGCGCTTCGTAGTGCTTCCATCGACGAAGAGCACCGCACTATAATGAGTGCGGTGATCGAGAAGGTTTAGTCCGCCAAAAATGGGCTGACCGAAGCTTGCGCCAGCCTCCTAACAGGCTTTGAGATAAGCAATCAAAATATATATAATAAAATATTACCGCATAGATAGTTGCCCCTGATGCTTTGTTCGGTGTTTGAGAAGAAAGGCCGAATAGAGGATCAAATGATAACGCAGGAGTCTAATCATAAAAATGTCTATGTGTGTGTGCAGGCTTCACTACTGGCCGCTGCCGCACGTACTGCGGAGGTCTCTGCACTGAAGCAGGACCTGAAGCGGTCCGAGGACGATCTCGGCCTTACCAAGAGGCAACTCGAGGAGAGCAAAGGTAAGAAATACCCCTGTCTATATAGTTAACAAGAAATTCTAGTGTAAAGTAATAGGATCATCATGGATTTGCCAGGGGCCACGACAGAAGTGGCAACCCTGAGGAAGGCGCTATCCGAGGCCGAAGACAAAGCGGCCAAGGAGCGCATTGAATGGGACAAGCAAGAAGCCCGAGTAGGCGAGGTGCAGCAAGAGCTCGAGGCTCTCACCAAAAAGCACGAGTCTTTGGAGCTTGACTCTAGGACGCGAGAGTCCGAGTTCGCGCAGGCGCTTGAAAGCGTTCAGAGCGCCATGGATGAAGCCCACCAGGCCCTCCAGGAGATTGATGCGGTGAAGAAGATAGCCGTGGGTAAGGCATTCATTATGCAAAGCAATCATGTGAAGGAAACTTTCCTTTTTCTTACCCGAGTTCGGAGGTCTCTAGGAGCATTTGCAAAACTTCCCCAAAGTGCACTGGATGCCGCGGAGTTTTACCGAGCTGAGGAGGGGAGCTCGACGAAGAAGTTGTTCTGGTCTTAGTATACTGGGACCGAACACCCCGTGCCTTTGTGCGACCAGTTGAAGAAGTTGGTCGAGCTTCACAAGGCGGCCGAGCAAGCCATGAAGGGCCTTATAGTCCAGATGTGGCCTGGCGAGCCCCTGTCCGGCAGCTACTTCGGTCTGGTGAGGCGGCTCGTCGACGCCTGCCCACCGCTTGAAGTCATAAAGCGGTCCATCTGCATCGAGGGTGCACGCAGGGCTTTTGCCCAAGCGAAGGTGCACTGGGCGAAGCTGGACGTCGTGAGCTGGTGAAGGAGGGGCCGTTGAAGGGCAAGGAGCATCGCTGCCCCGAGATGTACTATGACAGTGTCCTGAAGGGTTCTTGCGTTGTGGCGGATGAGTGTGCCAAGGATGTAATTTTTGAATGAACATGCTCATGTGATCCTGTAATACGAAACGAGTTCATTTGCGCCATGCGATGATTTTTAATTTAAAATATTACCTTCTGTGCGGCCATTTATAAAATCTGAGAGTTGGCCAGTTGTCGGCTTCTGCCCCAATGTAACTAGTACTGGGGTGTTCGGGATAAACCTGAGCACTCATTACCCCAATTTTGGGTCCTTCAAGGGAGGTGTTCAGCACAACGAACCAGGCAATCGAACTATAATGCTTTATCACTCTCACTTAGCCATAGAAGTCTACAATTTTAAATTTTGGCGAAGCCCCTGGTATTCGGAAGGCCGAATTTGGGGCGCTATACACGCCTAAGCCGGACAAGGCCGACTCCTCGCCCAAAGCAGAAAAAGTCTTTAAGGACTTGAGACCTCTCGAACAGCGACCAGTCTCTCGCCTTATCATGACAGTGAGTTTTCGGCTTTCTCTACCGAGGTGCTCGTCCGGAAGAACCAGGACACAGTTGCAATAGTTCTCCCACCGCTACATAGCCGATATAGCAGAACGTAAGGTACCAAAGCATGGGAGCCGGGCAAACCCAACATTTGACCAAAGACATGATTCGGAGCTGATGCATATAATGCTTTAAGTTCAGGGTGTAGCACTTACGAAAGTGTTCAGACTTCTTGCGCCGTATTATGGGGTAAAGGAAAGCCCCTGGCGTACTCACCGTACCCGAACGTACAGGTGTGGATTGTCGTGAATGGACATATAAGAGAAAGGGAAAAGGGAAGAAGGGGAACTACAAGAAGAACGGCAAACAATTTGCTGCTCAAGTGAACAAACCCAAGTCTGGACCTAAGCCTGAGACTAAGTGCTTCTACTGCAAAGGGACTGGTCACTAGAAGCGGAACTACCCCAAGTATTTGGTCGATAAGAAGGATGGCAAAGTAAACAAAGCTATATTTGATATACATGTTAATGATGTGTACTTTACTAGTGTTTATAGCAACCCCTCGGTATTTGATACTGGTTCAGTTGCTAATAGTAGTAACTCGAAATGGGAGTTGCAAAATAAACATAGACTAATTAAGGGTGAAGTGACGATGTGTGTTGGAAGTGGTTACAAGATTGATATGATCATCATCACACGCTCCCTATACTTTTGTGATTAGTGTTGAACCTAAATAAATGTTATTTTGTGTTTGCATTGAGCATAAATATGATTGGATCATGTTTATTGCAATACGGTTATTCATGTAAGTTAGAGAATAATTGTTCTTCTGTTTACATGAATAAAACCTTCTATGGTCATACACCCAATGAAAATGGTTTGTTGGATCTCGATCGTGGTGATACACATTTTCATAATATTGAAGCCAAAAGATGCAAAGTTAATAATGATAGTGCAACTTCTTTGTGGCACTGTCGTTTAGGTTATATCGGTGTAAAGCACATGAAGAAAGTCCATGCTGATCGGCTTTTGGAATCACTTGATTATGAATCAGTTGATGCTTGCGAACCATGCCTCGTGGGCAAGATGACTAAGACTCCGTTCTCCGGAACAATGGAGCGAGCAACAGATTTGTTGGAAATCATACATATTGATGTATGTGGTCCGATGAATATTGAGGGTCGCGGCATGTATCATTATTGTCTGATCTTCACAGATGATTTGAGCAGATATGAGTATATCTACTTGATGAAACACAAGTCTGAAACATTTGAAAAGCTCAAAGAATTTCAGAGTGAAGTAGAGAATCATCGTAACAAAAATAAAAGTTTCTATGATATGATCGCAGAAGTAAAATATTTGAGTTATGAGTTTGGCCTTCAGTTAAAACAATGTGAAATAGTTTCAGTACTCACGCCACCTGGAACACCACAGTGTAATGGTGTGTCCGAACATCGTAACCGTACTTTATTAGATATGGTGCGATCTATGATGTCTCTTACGGATTTACCACTATCGTTTTAGGGTTATGCATTAGAGACAGCTACATTCATGTTAAATAGGGCACCGTCTAAATCTGTTGAGACGACACCGTATGGACTGTGGTTTGGTGAGAAACCTAAGCTGTCGTTTCTTAAAGTTTGGGACTGCGATGCTTATGTGAAAAAGTTTCAACATGATAAGCTCGAACCCAAATCAGAGAAGTAAATCTTCATAGGATACCCAAAAGAAAATATTGGGTACACCTTCTATCACAGATCCGAAGGCAAGATATTATTGTTGCAAATGGATCCTTTCTAGAGAAGGAGTTTCTCTCAAAAGAAGTGAGTGGGAGGAAAGTAGAACTTGATGAGGTAACTGTACCTGCTCCGTTATTGGAAAATAGTTCATCACAGAAATCTGTTCCTGTGACTACTACACCAATTAGTGAGGAAGCTAATGATGATGATCATGTAACTTCAGATCAAGTTACTACCGAACCTCGTAGGTAAACCAGAGTGAGATCCGCACCAGAGTGGTACGGTAATCCTGTTCTGGAGGTCATGTTACTTGACCTTGACGAACCTACGAACTATGAGGAAGCGATGATGAGGCCAGATTCCGCAAAATGGCTTGAGGCCATGAAATCTGAGATGTGATCCATGTATGAGAGCAAAGTATGGACTTTGATTGACTTGCCCAATGATCGGAGAGCCATTGAGCTTAAATGGATCTTCAAGAGGAAGACGGACGCTGATAGTAGTGTTACCATCTACAAAGCTAGAATTGTCGCAAAAAGGTTTTCGACAAGTTCAAGGTGTTGACTACGATGAGAGTTTCTCACTCGTATCCATGCTTAAGTCTGTTCGAATCATGTTAGCAATTGCCGCATTTTATGAAATCTGGCAAATGGATAAACACAACTGCATTCCTTGATGGATTTATTAAAGAAGAGTTATATATGATGCAACCATAAGGTTTTGTCAATCCTAAAGGTGCTAACAAAATATGCAAGCTCCAGCGATCCCTCTATGGACTGATGCAAGCATCTCGGAGTTGGAATATATGCTTTGATAGGTTGATCCAAGCATATAGCTTTATACAGACTTGTGGGGAAGCCTGTATTTACAAGAAAGTGAGTGGGAGGACTGCAACATTTCTGATAAGTATATGTGTATGACATATTGTTGATCGGAGATAATGTAGATTTATTCTGCAAAGCATAAAGGAATGTTTGAAAGGAGTTTTTCGAAGAAAGACCTCAGTGAATCTGCTTACATATTGAGCATCAAGATCTACAGAGATAGATCAAGACGCTTGATAAGTTTTTCAATGATTACGTACCTTGACAAGATTTTGAAGTAGTTCAAAATGGAACAGTCAAGGAAGGAGTTCTTGCCTGTGTTACAAAGGTGTGAAGTTGAGTAAGACTCAAAACCCGACCACGAGAAAAGATAGAGAGAGAATGAAAGTCATTCCCTATGCCTCAGCCATAGGTTCTATAAAGTATGCCATGCTGTGTACCAGACCTATTGTATACCCTGCCCTGAGTTTGGAAAGGGAGTACAATAGTGATCTAGGAGTAGAACACTGGATAGTGGAATAAGGGTATGTTTCTCGATTATGGAGGTGACAAAAGGTTTGTCGTAAAAGTTTACGTCGATGCAAGTTTTGACACAGATCCAGATGACTCAAAGTCTCAATCTAGATACATCTTGAAAGTGGGAGCAATTATCTAGAGTAGCTTAGTGCAGAGCATTGTTGACATAGAAATTTGCAAAATACTTATGGATCTGAATGTGGCAGACCCGTTGACTAAACTTCTCTCACAAGCAAAACATGATCACACCTTAGTACTCTTTGGGCCTTAATCACATAGCGAGGTGAACTAGATTATTGAATCTAGTAAACCCTTTGGGTGTTGGTCACATGACGATGTGAACTATGGGTGTTAATCACATTGTGATGTGAACTATTGATGTTAAGTCGCATGGCGATGTGAACTAGATTATTGACTCTAGTGCAAGTGGGAGACTGAAGGAAATATGCCCTAGAGGCAATAATAAAGTTATTATTTATTTCCTTATTTCATGATAAATTATTATTATTCATGCTAGAATTGTATTAACCGGAAACATAATACATGTGTGAATACATAGACAAACAAAGTGTCACTAGTATGCCTCTACTTTACTAGCTCGTTGATCAAAGATGGTTATGTTTCATAACCATTGACATGAGTTGTTATTTGGTTAGCGGGATCACATCATTAGGAGAATGATGTGATTGACTTCACCCATTCCATTAGCTTAGCACTTGATCGTTTAGTTTGTTGCTATTGCTTTCTTCATAACTTATATATGTTCCTATGGCTATCAGATTATGCAACTCCCGTTTACCGGAGGAACACTTTGTGTGCTACCAAACGTCACAACGTAACTGGGTGATTATAAAGGTGCTCTATAGGTGTCTCCGAAGGTATTTGTTGGGTTGGCGTATTTCGAGATTAGGATTTGTCACTCCGATTGTCGGAGAGGTATCTCTGGGCCCTCTCGGTAATGCACATCACTCAAGCCTTGCAAGCATTGCAACTAATAAGTTAGTTGCGGGATGATGTATTATGGAACGAGTAAAGAGACTTGCCGGTAACGAGATTGAACTAGGTATTGAGATACCGACGATCAAATCTCGGGCAAGTAACATACCGATGACAAAGGGAACAACGTATATTGTTATGCGCTCTGACCGATAAAGATCTTCGTAGAATATGTAGGAGCCAATATGAGCATCCAGGTTCCGCTATTGGTTATTGACCGGAGACGTGTCTCGGTCATGTCTACAAAGTTCTCGAACATGTAGGGTCCGCAAGCTTAAAGTTCGGTGACGATCATAATTAGGGTTTTTGTGTTTTGATGTACCGAAGGTTGTTCGGTGTCCCAGATGTGATCACGGACATGACTTGGAGTCTCGAAATGGTCGAGACATAAAGATTTATATATTGGAAGCCCATATTTCGATATCGGAAACGTTTCGGGTGAAATCGGGATTTTACCGGAGTACCGGGGGGTTACCGGAACCCCCCGGGGGTTATTGGGCCTAGATGGGCCCTAAGGGAGAAGAGGAGGGCTGGCCAGGGCAGGCCGCGCGCCCCCTCCCCCCTAATCTGAATAGGACAAGGAAGGGGTGGGGGCGGCGCCCCCTTTCCTCTTTCTCCCTTCCCCTTCCTTTCCTAACAAGGCAAGAGGGGGGAGTCCTACTCCCAGTGGGAGTAGGACTCCTCTAGGCGTTCCCCTTGGGCCGGCCGCACCTCCCCCTCTCCCTCCTTTATATACGAGGGCAAGGGGGCACCCCATGACACACAAGTTGATCTTCGTGATCGTTCCTTAGCCGTGTGCGGTGCCCCCTTCCACCATATTCCACCTCGGTCATATCGTAGCGGTGCTTAGGCGGAGCCCTGCGTCAGTAGAACATCATCACCGTCATCACGCCTTCGTTCTGACAAAACTCTCCCTCAACACTCGGCTAGATCGGAGCTCGAGGGATGTCACCAATTTGAACGTATGCAGAACTTGGAGGTGCCGTGCGTTCGGTACTTGGATCGGTCGGATCGGGAAGACATACGACTACTTCCTCTACGTTGCGTCAACACTTTCGTTTCCGGTCTACGAGGGTACGTAGACAACACTCTCCCCTCTCGTTGCTATGCATCACCATGATCTTGCGTGTGCATAGGATTTTTTTGAAATTACTACGTTCCCCAACAGTGGCATCCGAGCCTACGTTTTATGCGTTGATGTTATATGCACGATTAGAACACAAGTGAGTTGTGGGCAATATAAGTCATACTGCTTATCAGCATGTCATACTTTGGTTCGGCGGTATTGTTGGATGAAGCGGCCCGGACCGACATTACACGTCCGCTTATGCAAGACTGGTTCTACCGACGTGCTTTGCACACAGGTGGCTGGCGGGTGTTAGTTTCTCCAACTTTTGTTGAACCGAGTATGGCTACGCCCGGTCCTTGTGAAGGTTAAAATGGCACCAAATGACAAACTATGGTTGTGGTTTTGATGCGTAGGTAAGAACGGTTCTTGCTAAGCCCGTAGCAGCCGCGTAAAATTTGCAACAACAAAGTAGAGGACATCTAACTTGTTTTTGCAGGGCATGTTGTGGTGTGATAAGGTCAAGACATGATACTATATTTTATTGTACGAGATGATCATGTTTAGTAACCTAGTTATCGGCAACTGGCAGGAGCCATATGGTTGTCGTTTTATTGTATGCAATGCAATTGCACCGTAATGCTTTACTTTATCACTAAGCGGTAGCGATAGTCGTGGAAGCATAAGATTGGCGAGACGACAATGATGCTACGATGGTGATCAAGGTGTCGCGCCGGTGACGATGGTGATCATGATGGTGCTTCGGAGATGAAGATCACAAGCACAAGATGATGATGGCCATATCATATCACTTATATTGTTTGCATGTGATGTTTATCTTTTATGCATCTTATCTTGCTTTAATTGACGGTAGCATTATAAGATGATCCCTCACTAAATTATCAAAGTATAAGTGTTCTCCGTGAGTATGCACCGTTGCGAAAGTTCTTCATGCTGAGACACCACGGGATGATCGGGTGTGATAGGCTCTACGTTCAAATACAACGGGTGCAAAACAGTTGCACACGCGGAATACTCAGGTTAAACTTGACGAGCATAGCATTTAACAGATATGGCCTCGGAACATGGAGACCAAAAGGTCGAGCGTGAATAATATACTAGATATGATAAACATATTGATGTTCACCATTGATACTACTCCATCTCACGTGATGATCGGACATGGTTTAGTTGATTTGGATCACGTGATCACTTAGAGGATTAGAGGGATATCTTTCTAAGTGGGAGTTCTTAAGTAATATGATTAATTAAACTTAAAATTATCATGGACTTAGTATTTGCATATCTATGTTGTATATCAATAGCTCGCGTTATTGCTTCCCTATGTTTTATATGTGTTCCAAGAGAAAACTAAGTTGAAATATGATAGTAGCAATGATGCGGACTGGGTCCGTGATCTGAGGTTTATCCTCATTGCTGCACAGAAGAATTATGTCCTTGATGCACCGCTAGGTGACTGACCTATTGCAGGAGCAGATGCAGACGTTATGAACATTTGGCTAGCTCAATATGATGACTACTTGATAGTTTAGTGCACCATGCTTAACAGTTAGAATCGGGATTTCAAAGACGTTTTGAACGTCATGGACCATATGAGATGTTCCAGGAGTTGAAATTAATATTTCAAGGAAATACCCGAGTTGAGAGATATGAAGTCTCCAACAAGTTCTATAGCTAAAAGATGGAGGAGAATAGCTCAAGCAGTAAGCATCTGCTCAGATTGTCTGGGTACTACAATCGCTTGAATGAAGTGGGAGTTAGTCTTCCAGATAAAATAGTGATTGACAGAATTCTCTAGTCACCATCACCAAGTTAGTAGAACTTAGTGATGAACTATAATATGAAGGGATGACGAAAACAATTCCCAAGCTCTTCGCGATGCAAAAATCGGCAAAAGTAGAAATCAAGAAAAACATCAAGTGTTGATGGTTGACAAGACCACTAGTTTCAAGAGAAACAGCAATGGGAAGAAGGGGAACTTCAAGAAGAACGACAAACAAGTTCCTGCTCAAGTGAACAAACCCAAGTCTGGACCTAAGCCTGAGACTAAGTGCTTCTACTGCAAAGGGACTGGTCACTAGAAGCGGAACTACCCCAAGTATTTAGTGGATAAGAAGGATGGAAAAGTAAACAAAGCTATATTTGATATACATGTTAATGATGTGTACTTTACTAGTGTTTGTAGCAACCCCTCGGTATTTGATACTGGTTCAGTTGCTAAGAGTAGTAACTCGAAATGGGAGTTGCAAAATAAACATAGACTAGTTAAGGGTGAAGTGACGATGTGTGTTGGAAGTGGTTCCAAGATTGATATGATCATCATCGCACACTCCCTATACTTTTGGGATTAGTGTTGAACCTAAATAAATGTTATTTTGTGTCTGCGTTGAGCATAAATATGATTGGATCCTGTTTATTGCAATATGGTTGTTCATGTAAGTTAGAGAATAATTGTTGTTCTGTTTACATGAATAAAACCTTCTATGGTCATACATCCAATGAAAATGGTTTGTTGGATCTCGATCGTGGTGATACACATTTTCATAATATTGAAGCCAAAAGATGCAAAGTTAATAATGATAGTGCAACTTATTTGTGGCACTGCCGTTTAGGTCATATTGGTGTAAAGCGCATGAAGAAAATCCAAGATGATCGGCTTTTGGAATCACTTGATTATGAATCAGTTGATGGTTGCGAACCATGCCTCATGGGCAAGATGACTAAGACTCCGTTCTCCGGAACAATGGAGCGAGGAACAGATTTGTTGGAAATCATACATACTGATGTATGTGGTCCGATGAATATTGAGGCTCACGGCAGGTATCATTATTTTCTGATCTTCATACATGATTTGAGCAGATATGAGTATATCTACTTGATGAAACACAAGTGTAAAACATTTGAAAAGCTCAAAGAATTTCAGAGTGAAGTAGAGAATCATCGTAACAAAAATAAAAGTTTCTACGATATGATCGCAGAAGTAAAATATTTGAGTTACGAGTTTGGCCTTCAGTTAAAACAATGTGAAATAGTTTCACTACTCACGCCACCTGGAACACCATAGTGTAATGGTGTGTCCGAACGTCGTAACCGTACTTTATTAGATATGGTGTGATCTATGATGTCTCTTACGGATTTACCACTATCGTTTTAGGGTTATGCATTAGAGACAGCTACATTCATGTTAAATAGGGCACCATCTAAATCCGTTGAGACGACACCGTATGAACTGTGGTTTGGCGAGAAACCTAAGCTGTCGTTTCTTAAAGTTTGGGACTGCGATGCTTATGTGAAAAGGTTTCAACATGATAAGCTCGAACCCAAATCGGAGAACTAAATCTTCATAGGATACCCAAAAGAAAATATTGGGTACACCTTCTATCACAGATTCGAAGGCAAGATATTCATTGTTGAGAATGGATCCTTTCCAGAGAAGGAGTTTCCGTCGAAAGAAGTGAGTGGGAGGAAAGTAGAACTTGATGAGGTAACTGTACCTACTCCCTTATTGGAAAATAGTTCATCACAGAAATCTGTTCCTGTGACTACTACACCAATTAGTGAGGAAGCTAATGATGATGATCATGTAACTTCAGATCAAGTTACTACCGAACCTTATAGGTAAACCAGAGTGAGATCCGCACCAGAGTGGTACGATAATCCTGTTCTGGAGGTCATGTTACTTGACCATGACAAACCTACGAACTATGAGGAAGTGATGATGAGCCCAGATTCCGCGAAATGGCTTGAGGCCATGAAATCTGAGATGAGATCCATGTATGAGAGCAAAGTATGGACTTTGATTAACTTGCCCAATGATCGGCGAGCCATTGAGCTTAAATGGATCTTCAAGAGGAAGACGGACGCTGATAGTAGTGTTACCATCTACAAAGCTAAAATTGTCACAAAAAGGTTTTCGACAAGTTCAAGGTGTTGACTACGATGAGAGTTTCTCACTCATATCTATGCTTAAGTCTCTCCGGATCATGTAAGCAATTGCCGCATTTTATCAAATCTGGCAAATGGATAAACAAAACTGCATTCCTTGATGGATTTATTAAAGAAGAGTTGTATATGATGCAACCAGAAGGTTTTGTCAATCCAGCGATCCATCTATGGACTGGTGCAAGCATCTCGGAGTTGGAATATACGCTTTGATAAGTTGATCAAAGCATATAGTTTTATACAGACTTGCGGTGAAGCCTGTTTTTACAAGAAAGTGAGTGGGAGCACTGCAGCATTTCTGATAAGTATATGTGTATGACATATTGTTGATCGGAGATAATGTATATTTATTCTGCAAAGCATAAAGGAATGTTTGAAAGGATTTTTTCAAAGAAAGACCTCGGTGAAGCTGCTTACATATTGCGCATCAAGATCTACAGAGATAGATCAAGATGCTTGATAAGTTTTTCATTGAGTACATACCTTGACAAGATTATGAAGTAGTTCAAAATGGAAAAGTCAAAGAAGGAGTTCTTGCCTGTGTTACAAAGGTGTGAAGTGGAGTAAGACTCAAAACCGGACCACGACAGAAGATAGAGAGAGAATGAAAGTCATTCCCTATGCCTCAGCGATAGGTTCTATAAAGTATGCCATGCTGTGTACCGGACCTATTGTATACCCTGCCCTGAGTTTGGCAAGGGAGTACAATAGTGATCTAGGAGTAGATCACTGGACATTGGTCAAAATTATCCTTAGTGGAATAAGGGTATGTTTTTCGATTATGGAGGTGACAAAAGGTTCGTCGTAAAAGTTTACGTCGATGCAAGTTTTGACACTTATCCAGATGACTCAAAAGTCTCAATCTGGATACATATTGAAAGTGGGAGCAATTAGCTAGAGTAGCTTAGTGCAGAGCATTGTTGACATAGAAATTTGCAAAATACTTACGGATCTGAATGTGGCAGACCCGTTGACTAAACTTCTCTCACAAGCAAAACATGATCACACCTTAGTACTCTTTGGGCGTTAATCACATAGTGATGTGAAGTAGATTATTGAATCTAGTAAACCCTTTGGGTGTTGGTCACATGACGATGTGAACTATGGGTGTTAATCACATGGTGATGTGAACTATTGATGTTAAATCACATGGTGATGTGAACTAGATTATTGACTCTAGTGCAAGTGGAAACTGAAGGAAATATGCCCTAGAGGCAATAATAAAGTTATTATTTATTTCCTTATTTCATGATAAATGTTTATTATTCATGCTAGAATTGTATTAACTGGAAACATAATACATGTGTGAATATATAGACAAACAGAGTGTCACTAGTATGCCTCTACTTGACTAGCTCGTTGATCAAAGATGGTTATGTTTCCTAACCATTGACATGAGTTGTTATTTGGTTAACGGGATCACATCATTAGGAGAATGATGTGATTGACTTGACCCATTCCATTAGCTTAGCACTTGATCGTTTAGTTTGTTGCTATTGCTTTCTTCATAACTTATATATGTTCCTATGACTATGAGATTATGCAACTCCCATTTACCGGACAGGTATCTCTGGGCCCTCCAATTGTCTCCAAAGGTATTTGTTGGGTTGGCGTATTTCGATATTAGGATTTGTCACTCTGATTG